>NC_045752.1:21075718-21076184 GCF_008692095.1 Etheostoma spectabile
CACGGCCTACCGGTGTATCCTGATGACATTGCTATAGGCTGTCATTTATCACTGGTTGGTCCCTCATTAGGTCACACAATCAGTATTCAGTTTATAAAATTAGCCACTATCTTTAAAAACTACATTACCCACACTCCTAAGCGTAACAGCAACGTTTGTGATTGGTCCAACTTTACCATAGAAACGTTTACCGTACCCGCGAAACCGCAACAGCTAGCGCGACAACAATAACTAGCTAGCTGACTAGCAAAGGGGCTTCTTGTCACTAACTTTCAGTGCCAGAGAATGACTATACATCCGTTTATTTATCAGACAATATATCCTGAATTTCACTAATGGGAAAAAGTAGCTATGTGATCAGCAACTTCCTGTCTGAAAGGGGTAGGCTAACCTAATCAATGCCGTGGTTTTTTGAGTCAGTGGCATGAATCTGCCATTAACCAAATTAACCTCAAAAACATTAAGT
>NC_045752.1:21076208-21097932 GCF_008692095.1 Etheostoma spectabile
CACTTTGGGCTTCTTTCTGAGACCGTTTGCTGGCATGAGGAGGACGGCTGCTGTCTTGGCGGCGCTTAAAAAAAGTCTGCTGCTTCTATTTTGTATAGGCTTCGCCCTCTAAGGGCTACGCTATTGGGTTTATCCCTTCGCGCATGCGCAGCGTGAAGATTTTCTTCCGCCTAGCGTCCAGCTCGGGCTCAACTACGTCCGCATTTACTGCATATATACAGAGCGGAACGTTGTTCGACTCCCACTTTTTCTTCACTTCGCAGTATGAAGTCAAGCTCAAGACCTTCCGCCGGTGCCCGCGTCTGCCCCTCCTGCCGGACCGGCTACTCCTCTTCCGCCGGACCTCCACCCCGTTGCGAGGCCTGCCTGGGTGCCGTTCACGCGGCCAGGCTCTCAACCGCACGCTCCTGCCAGTTTTGCGCCGCCTGTCGTCTAAAGAGCTAAATCGACGGGCGGAAGCTTTTCTGGTTTGCCAGGCTGGCGGGGACGGAGACGGCAGCTGGGCAGACAGACAGGAATCCGGCGGACCTACCGGGCCGTGGCGGACGGCGTTTTCGACGAGCATGAGTCCGCTGACTCCGCCTCTCTTGACAGCGCTCCATCACACGGTTTCCCCTCCTCCCCTCGGGAGGGTCCCCCTCCCCCCTTTGGGGGGATTGGGCCTCGAGACGGCGATGATTTGCTTTCCCACTGGAGCTTCTCCGTCTCCCGAACGGCCTGGGGGACCGCCCGAGCGGCTTTCCTTTGCCCACCCGGCCAGCCTCCACGCTAAGGCTCTCTTCGCGACCTGCCGGAGATCATAAGGAGGGCGGCGAGCTTAGAGGCATAGCGCTCCGGCGGAGCTGCCAGCCCCCGCTCGCGGCCTTTTGAGCGGTGATGTTTATGCCCAGGAGCCGCCTCTTCACGGGCCCCACTCTGGCCGCGCTCGCGGAGCTCGGCCATTTGTGGAGGAGGCTTTCTCCCAGCCGGGGAAACTGAAGGCTCCCGTCTCTCGCTATGCCCCGTTTACTCGGGTTCAGGGCGATACGGACGCAGGTTTTCCTTCAGTCCCTCCCTGGGGGGGAGCTGGCGTCCATTTTGCTTCCGAAAGCTACTTTCTTCGGCCACGGAAGCCCACGCTCCCTCTCCAGGATCAAGTGTGCGCTCAAGTCACTGACCGGCGCCACCAATGTGCCGCCCAGGGGCTGGCGGCACAAAAACAACATCGCCTTACTGGCCTCCGCCGCTCCGCGATGGCCACTACTCCCGGCGCAATCCCCTCGGAGCTTGCCAAGGAGATTGGTAAGGCTATGACCGCCATCCTTACCCTGACCACGGCGTCCACGGTGGCGCTGTCCAGGGTGATGGCTTGGCAGACTGTGGCCCAGCGAAACATCTGGCTCACATGTCTCAGCTGCCAGGACATATAGACGCGAGCTTCTGTACGGTCCATAGCCCGATGGACTATTGGGCCGCGCCTACAGACTGCCACGTCTCATCTCCATCAAGCGGGGAGGACGCCGAGCGGCTTCGGAGGCTCGGCTCGTGGAAGGCTCCTCAACAGCACCACCGTCGCCATGACAACGTCACAAGCGGAAGCGCCCCGCAGCATCGGCTGCGGCTGGCGTCTTCCCAAGCTTCGGCGTCGGGCCCACCGGTCCCCTCCGCAGCGACAGACGATGCCACACGGCCGTCAACTGCACGCAGCCGAACAGTCCCGTTTGCTCTAAACAGGGCACTGTTATGACAGTTGTTCCCCACACAAGCACACACCAGGCCGTCGCCGCGAGAGGGGCGCCACTGCGTCCCCGCTGCGCAGGGAGCGGAAATGAGGTCCTCCCAGGGGGACGACGACGCTTGTCCACCACCTCCCCCCGCGATGCCGGCGGGGCGGGGGTGGGTTAACCCAGTGACGCTCCCGCCCACACGGCGGGACCGGCCACTGCCCTTTCGAAAAGCCTACCATGGGCTGGGGACGCGATCACTCGTCTCGCCCAGCGGCGGGATGGGCTCTGCGCTCCCTGCTTGCCATGTCGGTGAACAACACTCAGACATGTGCTCGCCCACTGTCAGAGTGCAGCGCGGCATGGATTGGCTTGACACACATGGACTCGTGGATGTCAAAGCTGATAACACGGGGTTACACACTCCAGTTCGCCTCCCCCCCGCCCCCTTTCGCGGGTGTGTTGGAGACGACGGTTTCATCCCCGGCAGAGTCAGACGCAATGACGTCAGAGTTAGAAGGGTTGCTGGCGAGCGGAGCTATTTCCGCGTCCCTCCAGGGGAGGAAAACGAGGGTTTTTACTCTCGCTATTCTCACCCGAAGAAGTCAGGAGGACGGCCCATCCTCGACCTGTGAAATTCAACCGGTATGTCATGGAGCGCCCTCCACATGTCACCATCAGGCACGTGTTGGAATGTGTGGCCCCAACGAATGGTTTACATCGTGGATCTGAAAGACGCTTACTTTCCATCCAAATCATTCCCAGGCACAGGAAATTCCGCGTTCTCCTTCCAAGGGGGCCGTTTCCAGTTCAACCGGCTGCCGTTGGATACTCACTAGCCCCCCGCACCTTTTCCAAGTGCATGGAAACGGCGCTCCAGCCCTACGGGAGGGGGCATCGAGTCCTCTTTTACTTGGACGATCTGCTCATTCTAGCCCTCTCGGGAAGGCGGGCGGGCTGCACACTATGGAGGTTCTGCAGCACCACAAACGCTGGGTTTTGCCATAAATTGGAGAAGAGCGCCCTGTCCCCGCACAATCGATAGTGTATCTGGGCGTAGACATGAGTCGATCAGCAGAGAGCAGGCTGTCAGCACCGAGGCAGGAAGCCCTGACTTCTTGGTCCCGCTTCAGGCCGCGGCGACAGTGCCAGCGCTGTCAGTTAGCGGCTCTTGGGCATGATGTCCGCGGCACACACGGTGGTCCCCTGGGTCTCCTCCACATGAGGAAAGTCAGAGGTGGTTTCACCGCCAGCGGCTCGATCCCATTCGCCACAAGGCGAATGCTGTCCATCCCTCATTCCCTCCAATCAGACCTGGCATACTGGGGGAGTCCCCAAACCCTGCTTCGGGGTTCCCCTGGGCAGAGTGACGTCATATGTGACGGTGTACACAGACGCGTCCCTCATGGCTGGGGGGGAATGTGCGAGTCACAGGTGGTGGGAGGGGCCCGGCTCCCTCCCCCTCTCCCTCACATAAACTGCCTGGAGCTGTCCACGGTGTTGAAGGTGTTGAAACACTTTAAACCAGTGGTGACGGGGAGGCATGTTGTAGTACGGACGGACAACATCACGGCGGCGGCATTCATAAACCGCCAGGGCGGCATCGCTCAGCCCGGTGTTAGAAATAGCCAGACGCCTCCTGCTGTGGGCGCACAGCCACTGCTGTCTCCAAGGCAGTGTATACCGGGATTTGAACGGCGGCCGACTTGATGTCGAGGGGGGGGCCCACAACGAGTGGAGATTGAATCCCACTATCGTTCAAACGTTATGGAGCAGGTTCGGGGAAGGGAGGTGGAATGTTCGCTTCACGAGAGAACACACAGTCACACGTGGTTTTTCCTTGAGCGCGGGGACAACCCTCCCTCGGCGTAGACGCCTTCTCCCACAAACCCTGGCCCAAAACCCTCCTATATGCTTTCCCCCGGTCCCCTGATCCCTCGCCTCTGGAGCGCGTCCAGGAGGAGGATCTGTTAATTGTTTTTGGTGGCACCGGAGCGCACGAGCGCGTCTGGTTCCCAACCCTCGTTCAGCTGTGTGCGCCCCCTGGCAGATTCCGTGGCGGAGAGACCACTAGATGCTGAACGGTGCGATCTGTCATCCCCCAGTGATAAATCAGAGACTGTGGGGCTGGTTGCTGAGCGGGAGGCTAAAGAGATTAGGCTTGCCCCCGCCCGTGGTAAGCACCTATCAGGGCTCCAGAGCCCCCTTACCTAGCAGGCTACGCAGGGCGCTGGTCTGCTTCCAGCGCTGGTGCACAGAGAGGGACGCAGAACCCACATCGTGTCCCTACCTCTCGTGCTGACGTACCTACAAACTCGGTGGAAATGATTTGGCTCCATCTACAGTCAAAGCATACGCAGCAGCATCTCATCCTGTCACGAAGGTTTTGGTGAGAGGACAGTTTTTGCGCATCCCCTGGTGAAAAGTTTCCTGAAGGGGGTTAGGCGTCAAAAACGGCTGTTCGCCCCCTCACCCCCAAGGGACCTAGCTCTGGTGCTGGGGCTTGGGGAAGCCCCTTTGAGCCCTTGACACAGGCTTCGCTCAGAATGCTGTCGCTTAAGACAGCACTTCTCCTTGCCTAACGTCGGCCAAAAGAGTGAGTGATTTATGTGGCACTGTCAGTTTCTCGTCCTGCCTCTCCATTAGAGGGGACGGGAGCGCAGCCACCTTACAGCCAAATCCCTCCTTCACAGAAGACTTTAACTAGTTCTTTTCGGTCAAGGGTTTTTCCCGAGGGTTTTTCCCCCACCTCACGCTAACGGTGCGGAGGAGGTTCCCACCGGTTGTGTGGTGCGCGCTCTGTCACAATACATTTTACGCACGGCAAATATCAGGAAAAATCAGCAGTGTTTGTGCATTATAGGAAACACTCCCAAGGTCAGCCCTCTTAAAACAGCGTCTGTCTACTGGCTGTGGCGAGGCTATTACCCAGGCTTATAGCTCGGAAGGGAAAGAGCCCCCCAAGACATTCGGGGTCACTCTACGAGGGCTCTGTCGGCGTCGCGGCTATTTAAAGGCATGGCAGTAGCCGACATTGCGCGGCAGCCTCCTGGGCTTCCCCGTGCCTTCATCCGCTTTTATCTGCGAGATATGTCTGAATCTTCCATGTTCATGCGGTTTTGTCCCAGTCAGTGACGCGTAATGCCGCGCTGAATGTGCACAAAAAAAAAAAAAAAAAAAGCGGATGCCTTGATTGTGCCAATCTCCTTCACACCTAGTGCTGAATGACCCTGCTCTGCTGTCTCACCTCTCCTGTACCTGGGGTATTTGTGAGACACAGTGTTTTATCTCATACATTGCATAATCATGTTGCACGCACGGAGGTAATCATGTCTCTCCGTTGCATGCGCGACAGGATCAATCACGCTTAACCCCCATTAATCATTGTACTACTGCATCATATGCGGGCCACATGAACCTTTCCGGCCACGCCATTGGCAGGGCAGGCTTTGTCAGAAGAATGACTCGACTAGCCTCTGTACATGTTGCTGGGGCAATGTGGTGTATGTTCGGTGTGACTTGTGCCGCAGGTGGCATTGACTACATCAGCTTCGCCCTAACCAATAGCGTAGCCTTAGAGGGCGAAGCCTATACGAAATAGAACGTTAGTTACTTTGGTAACTCCAGATTCTATTAGTATAGGCGTAGCTCTAAGGTCGGGCCACCTGCTCCTAGAACATTAGTTGAAGAAAAAGCTGATGTTTTGGGGTCGAACAACGGGTCCGCTCTGTATATATGCAGTAAATGCGGACGTAGTTGAGGCCCGAGCTGGACGCTAGAGGCGGGAAGAAAAATCTTCACGACTGCGCATGCGCGAAGGGATAAACCCAATAGCGTAGCCCTTAGAGGGCTACGCCTATACTAATAGAATCTGGAGTTACCAAAGTAACTAACGTTCCTGCTTGATGTTGTAAGCCCCCAACGTCGCCTTGCAGGCAGCGTTGCGACCATGACTTCAAGGCACCCAACCACTGCCCAATCGTAGTACCTTCCAGGCAGCGCTGCCTGGAAGGCGACGTTGGGGGCAACACACACCAAACACCGCAAGAGATTGGTCAACATTGACAGTAATGCAGCGCAATGTGATAAACTTAGGTTTAACAACCTATGAAACTAATAATGAACAATATGAAACTAAAACGACATAAGCTTAATTTAGAATGGCTTTTGGACAATAGGCTATTCAGAGGTGGATAAACGCACTTTGGAGGTGGGTAAACGCCATTTCCAAATTTCGAGAGGTGCATAAACGGCGTTTACGTGCGTTTAGCCTCCACTACATCACTGGTTGTGACATCACACTATAGAGAAGTCCCGATGGCTCGTTTAAAGACACAGTTTTTAAATATGGGCTGTGTGCATTTTTTGGTGGATAGAGCGTTTTGATGCATTCACAGTATTTATATAGCACCTCAACTGGATTTATGATGAAAAAAAAAAACACATGGAAATGTGTTTCACAATATGGTACCTTTAATATTTGTTTTTGGTTCTTTGAGTTTTTATTGTATTATTTTTTTTTACATGTTTGAAATAAAGCATTCATTCATTCAAGTTGGAGGAGAGCAGGAAGGACATGCAGATACAGTAGATGCAGTGAATCCCTGCTCCTTTTTGAGTCAAACTTGGGTGTGTTTGCCGTTCCCTTCTTAGCATCTCTATCTGTCAAACTCTTCATGTAAATGAGCACTCCATACTCTCTCTATATTGTCTCTGTCGTCTGCTCTGTGTCCCAGAACAAGGTGGGATTCCTCCGCGGGGATTGAAGCTGCTTTACTTGTGAGCAAACAGACGGGATCGTTGCTTTGTACTGGAGCCCTGTTATCTCTGGCTGTGTGATAAAGAACTCAGCAGAGTTTCCCTATCTGGAGGTAGAAGAAAGACGACCCCGAGGTAAGCTCCCATTATGACAAGAATTTATCGTTGCCATCGCGCTTATTTACATTGACTTTGTTCCTGCCTCGCACACACTCACAGACAAGACAAACACGTGCACTCACTGTTTGGCTCACGTGTCCACACCAAACCTAGACTGATATATCAGGTGGATTTTTCACATTTTATTAACCATCGAGACTCCCAGTTCTTGAGAGATTTTTAGCAGTAAAAACTATTTTAACAGTAGGAAATAATGTACCAAGTTATATACCGTATACTTTTGAAAATAACTACATATCTGTATCCTAACTGGCCAGGATAAGGATATGCCACACACACTTTTGCCATTTGTTATTGACGCAAAAACTCCTTTTATTTAGACGCACTTGGTCAAGACTCTTGGCGTCACTTTCTGACACACGCTTAACTGAACTGATATGTGGCCCAAAACCGGAACAGTTAGGTTTAGGAAAAGATGGTGGGTGGGGTTATAAAATGTATGTTTCAGTGACACATGGAACAAGAACTCTTAACATAGAAATGCACAGCCAGGTTGGGCTGCACAATTAATCAAATTTGAATCACAATCAGGATTTTGACTTCCCATGTTCACATTTGTGTGATCGAGCAATTTTTTTTATGCGTCATTTCATAAAAGGCTGTGTTGCAACATACAACTTCAACATAAGAAGAACGTAGCATAATATGGATGTGAAAGCAGTTTTAAATAGCCTATGTGAAAATAATATTAGTTTTGGTTAAAATCAACAAATAATCATGATAATTAATCGTAATCACAATATTGATCAAAATAACTGTGAATCATCATTTTGGCCATAATTGTGCAGCCCTAAGCCAGGTGGTCTGGCTGAGGCTGGGGGGGACCAATAGCAATGCTGCCCTGTTGGGAAAAAGCTTGCTGACATTTGGAGATGGTCTCTGTTGCCTCTACTGAGAGTAAATGTGTGTTAATATGTCCCCTGGTTGTTCTCTCCGGTAGTATTTTGGACCGTAAATGTGTGCATGTATTTGACAAAGACGTTTTCATAAACCAATATGATACCAATACGGGACATGAACCCCAGTCTCCTGGGTGAACGTCCTGTGTTGTTTGACCCCTCCACCACTCAAAATCGGTGTCCTTCCGTAGATTTTCAGTCTTTCATACTACTCTCTATCGTTGTCTCTCTTAATACTACGTCATCTTACAGCGCCGCGGTAGAGCTGATGCTCTACCCGGTGCGTTCCATTCAGACGCTGAAGGCGTATTTTTGCAAATATTACAATTTAGGAGTGAAGACGGGTTAAACTTAAAGCTGTTATGGTGTGTAACTAATTGAATAAAGTCAGGTACTGTACTCAATGGAAAAAGTTGCCCATTTGTAACCAGCTACACCACCAACAATGTGCTAAGTATGGGCAAATAAATGTTTAACTGCCCTTCATGTTACCAGCATGCAGAGTGTACCAGCATGAGAAAACGGATGGGTACATTTTGTAATTTCACCTAGAGGAAATGCTCAGCCCGAGATCACATCAAATGATGATATTAAAAAGCTCAAAGTACAGAAATGTTTCTGATGATTATTTCAGATAATAAACTAATAGTAATCACTCTTTGTTGATTTAAACTTAGGGATCACTTTATGATTGAATGCAATTTCTGTTACGTTGTCAAGTCAATAAGTGAAGTGAAGAGGACAACAATCATTTCTAATACCATGAAGAATCACCAACGTCTCAAAGATGATGTTGTTAGCTAGTTATGTTGATGGCTTTGTTCATACGCACATTTCACACACACACCTGTTTAGCGGGTTCATCTCACTAGAACAAAACACAGGTATGGGCGTGTCAAAAAGTGACAAAGCAGCGTTAAGAGTAAGTTATTCATAACTCACAGAAACATTTAGTGCAGTACATGTAGTTCACCTTCCACTTTCTCTTCCCCTATCTGTATTCACTTTGTCACTCACGTATGTGTGTGCACGCTTGTGTAAGAATCTTCCTGGGTGCAATGTAGTAGTGAAAAGGTGGTTTCACTGATTTTGGCATTCTCTTAATAAGCATCAAAATGGATTTGATATTGATGCACTGACACTTAGTTGAAAGACCAGTTTTCATGTGTTTTTGAGCCAACAACATGTATTTGAGTCAGACCTCATGTGACCCTAATTGTCTTCCATATAATTCCATATAGAGCAGGAAGTGGCAACCTGTTCTCACTCCAAACGTGTAAAATACAGGCATTTGGAAAGTGGCTGTTTGTGTGTGATGCGACAAAAAAGGCAACCTTCGGCGTGTGTGTAGAGCGTACTGGGGAGAGCAGCATCTAGATGGGGTTTAGCGAGTAGTATATAAGGGGGAAATTCCACGTAGGGAGGTTGGTCGGGGGGGCGGATGGGTCAAACACAGGATTTTCACCCAGGAGAGCGGGGTTCATGTTTTGCAGCGTGTCAAGGAACCGTAAGCCCACCCACAAGCTTTTCCTTGACCTAACAGCGTCAAAAGGGACGCCAATAGGCCCGGCCAAGTTATATGACGCCAAAGGAGACTTTTAGCATCAATAACAACGACAAAGGCACCAGACCAAGCGTCCGTATTTTACGAGATGGGAGCAAGAGTGTCTTGGAAGGGGCCGAGAGATAATCACTGCCAGCCGTTAATGGTAGCGACACAGGGACAACTGGATGTCGAAACGCCAGCGGTCAAAGCGAACACCTAATCCCAGAAGAAGTGCAATAGATTAGATTAGATTCAACTTTATTGTCATTACACATGTACAGGTACAAGGCAACAAAATGCAGTTTGGGTCTAACCAGAAGTGCAGTAGCAGTAAGTGCAGGATACATACAATGGTTTCATAAATGCAGGATGGGTTTGTACTGAATAAATAATAGAAACAAATACATTTCAATATATTATAAAACAGAATTTTATAGATAGATTTGTCCTATGAATATAATATATAGATAACAAGTATTGTGAACAAGATTTACAGGTGAATACGTACTATGAATATATATACAGATGGCTATTAATGTAAACAGAATAGCGACAGTGTTGGGTTGTTCACATGGCAATGTTACAGTGAGAGTGGCCTTGGCGGTAAAGGAGCCCAGTGCATTCTGGTTGTTGTGGGTTTTCTACCTTTTGAGTTTTATGAAGTATGGCTTCTGAGTCTTGTTGTTTTGCTCTATTTACTACAAGGGAAACAAACAAGGATTTTCGTATTTTTTAAAGCCCTTCACTTAAAATGATTCCAATGTAGTTTACGAACAGATTCTGTTTCGTTACAATACTATTTTCACAATAATAAAATAAACAGTAATATTTCAGAATGTCTAAAAGTGGCACCGAATGTTTCATGCCAGCATCATCAATCAGTAATATTATTAATGACAGAACAACCATGGGACTCCGTGTTATACACCTATAAACACACTCTCAATAGAGGCAACAGAGACCACCTCCAAATGTCAGCAACTGTTTCCCAATTGGGCAGCATTGCTATCAGTCCCCCCCCCCCATTATTATCCTCCTCTTACCCACAATCCTCAGGGGCCTCGGCCTTGCCACCTGGCCGGGTCTTTCTGTGTTTGAGGAATGTCAGACAAGAAAGAGTGACCTTCTGCTTCCCTATCAGCGCGGCGTAACGCCTCTCACACCAGGGAACAAGGGTATATTTTTTTACCTTAAAGCCTTCAAAGCCAAGAATGGTATGTTTATGAGGTCTATTGATATGGTGATACATAAGGCAGGCAAGCGACACTTGCACCTGTTACTATTTGAAGATAAATCTGCTTTTATTCTGACACAGCATACTCGTCCAAACATTTAAAAAGCGGTTAAACTTGACTCCAGACATGTCTTTATTTTGACATTATCGGACGGTGGAAAACAATCAGTTTGACCCCGTGAGGCAGCAGGTTCAGCTGGCAGAGATAGGAGAAAGAAAGTGGAAACAGAATGATGGGAGGGAGCTAGAGTTAGAGAAAAAACAAGGAGAAGCACAAGCTAGCTTACTTTCTCCAACTCTGCCTCTCCTTCTGACATTTTCCCTGAAATATTCAGCTCCTCCGGTGCAGTTATTGATGTATCGCGAAGTCGGTTTTCATTGTAGCCTGGAGTAAAAAGCACGGCACCCTCTCACTCACACTCTCAGCGGATTTATCACAGAGATACGCTGGGCTTTTGAAAAGACTGTAAATCACGGCGGAGCCTTTTTCCAATATCCTTTGTCTCATGCAGAGCAGGAGAGCTGAGCGTAATCATCAAGTTGGTGGAGAAGGTGAAGGATGATTAGGATGTTAAATGGCTTTCTTTTAGAGCAGCGTGCGCGGTTCGTTTAGTGCAGGCTTTGCCGGGGAGACTAACTCAGACGCTTTAACTTTTCTCAAAGACGCTCATGGTACGTGTCCATATTGGTGTTGTTTTTACAGCAGGGCTTGACACCAGCAGTTTCCCAGCAAGCCCGTTGGCTGCACCTGATTGGACGAACGTGTCACGTGCGTCTGTTTGCTGCAGGGTTTTCAAAACAGACCATAATGGTTGTTTGGAATACGATCTCTAATTTAATAAAAATAATTTAACGAAACATGTTTCTGGAATACGATTTCTTGTTTTTTGAAAATGATTCACCAAAACGTGTTTCTGGAATACAATCTCTTATTTTATAAAAAGAGTTCACCGAAACGTGTTTCTGAAAGCATTTAAAGTGAGAAATAGGCCGTAAATTTGCTGAATCTGTCTTCATTTCCGATCGACAACAACCAAGTTTAAAAGGTTTTTGCAAGCTTTTTAGAGGCGTTGAGTCCATTTGCTGGCTCCTCATTTGCATAAAGTTGAATCCAGGTAACTTTATGCAAATGAGGAGCGGGCGACTCAAAGCACCGTCATTGTGTCCAGTGCTTAGTCCGGCCCAAGACGATTGTGATTTGTGATTGTGTGTTTAAAGAAATGCCAATTAACCAGATCATGTTTTTCTCCTATCCTATAATGCTGTGTGGACTACCCAGACCTTCCTCTGTAACGCTGTGGAGGAAGGTCTGGCAATGCGAGACTAATTTGACGCCAATAGTCAACACGTACTATTACACCAAGAGGCACAAGTGTGCACATGCAAGTTTATTGGACAGCAAAAGAGTTTGGCTGCTGCTTGGGTTGGTAGAGTGGGCCAACAATCACTTGGCTGTAAGAGCTGCGTCCACTAATGGCTCCTTCAGCAGGGTGCCATTACACAGTCTAATTACCGAGAGGAAGGAGGGGAAATGACACGACTAGCCTCCACAGTAGCTGTTAATGTTAGGATGGGAACCGTCAGGTTGTTGACCATATTAGTACACACCAAACACCTGGAGGGTCCTCAACCCAGTTCCTCCCTTTCAGTATGTAATTGTCGCAATTATTGTTACTTTGCATTGATAATGACTTTATTATAATTACTGACTTGGAGTCATTTAAATGAGTCCGTCAACCTGCTTTTAACCATAGCACCATGACAACAGGAATGGCAAAGTCAGTCAGACACTCAGTCTATCCCTTTGGTGTAACAATTTGCTGGAAAATGACAATTAACACACCCAGTGTTAATCAATTGCCCTATCTGTAACGATGGAGCTGGGACGATATGTCTTTGTCCCGATTCAAATTCTTTCATGATAGTTTTGTCCAAAACTCACAATACTCACTAATTCATATTAATGTATTCAAACAAAAAGAGCAGAAAACCTCCATATTTAAGGCTAAAAAAACGCATTTTCTGCCAGTTTTGCATGAAAGATTACACCCAACGATTGTTTACTTACATAGTTGCTGATGATTTTTCTGTCGATCGATCGTCGACTAGTCCTTGCAGCTCTAGAGGATATGCTGCTTGTATGTGTGTAGATATAAAGGCTGGGTTGATATGCTCATGTCCCGATTAGATTCTTTCACCGTGCATGGGTGCCGATTGGATTGGTATCGCAATTTTAATTCATTGCGATTCTAGAAGCATTGCGATTCAACAGTATAAAGTAACGAGAATTTCTTTTCATCTTTAACAAAAACCTATGTGAGTACTACACTTCAAGAGACAATAATTCATGAGAAGACTGCACATCACATCTCGGTCAGTCTGATATTTATTTCATTTTTAAAGAACAGGGATTTTTTGCTTTCGCTCTGTTCTGCTGGAAACGGACAGGATGTAGTCGTCGGCGGCTACCGTATAAACAGAGAAAATTGATTCTGAGGAAAAGAATAGCTTTAAAGAAACAAATCACGATACATGCGATTTTTAAATATTTTTTCCCTACCACCCCTATTAAAGGATGTCTTCATCTCTTACACATGTGCAATAAGCAGTATTTAGGCTGATGTACTGTCTTTGTCTTTCTTCTTTCTCTTTTTTCTATTTTAGAACAATAAGTCATTATGGGGTGCTCCACATGATCAACGTGATGAATTCCGGATGTTTCATTTCACAAATTAACTTATGATTTATCTAAGTCACCTGATCCTGTTCTATTGGGGCCTCTTGACATCTTTGTTCTGGGATGTGTTTGAGAAGTACTTTTGACTGTAGGCTCTGAAACAAAATCAACTCTCTCTGTTCAAAGGCAGCTCTCAGATCAGTGGGAACGAGTTTGTAGCGTAGCAGTCGGCTGGTTGCTGCCCTCGCTAGGATAGATAAATGGCATTTCAATTTCAAAGTAACTATTGTGAACTTTTTAAGTAACATTACCATTCAATCACATTAATTAGCAACAATCTTCAGCGTGACCTGCCGTCTGCAACATTTTTACAGAGGAAAGCAACAACCAATTCTGGCTTAATATGAGGAGTTTTATACACTGATCTTCGCTAATAAGCATAGGGTAGGAGTTCAGCAAATATCTGGTTGATGTGCTTTATTTTAGCCGACGCCAATCCATTTCAATCAGGAGAGACATGTTTATCATAACAGATGATCAGTGGTGGAAGAACTATTCATATCCTTTATTTAAGTAAAAGAACTAATACCACACTGTAAAAAAGCACTCTGTTACAAATAAAAGTCCTGCATTGAAAATGTTTCTTCAGTAAATTTATCATCAGGAAAATGTAGTTTATAATAAAAGTAAAAGTACTTGATGCCAAAACATCCTCCCATTTTAGAAAGTGTAAAGGATCCAAACAGTTGTGTGTGTTTAATGGTCTAGTCGTTTCAGCTGGACTCGTAGGCCGTTACATTGTTGGCTTGTTTCATTTATAATAAAACTTCAGATTTTATAAACTACATGTGTTTTGTGTGCAAAAATCTTAACATGTAAAGTAACTGGTAACTAAAGCTCTCAGGTTAATGTAAGTGGAGTCAAAAAGTACAAAATCTCCCCCTGAAATGTAGCGGAGTAGAAGTAAGGGGCGGCTAAAGAATCACAGACCTAATTGATCTCTGGTGCTATGTGAGTGAGTGTGTGAGGTCACATGGGCTCAGATAAGTAGAAATGGGCTTGGGACAAAACTTCACGAGATCACGTTACCTTGACGACGTTTGATAACAAAGGTGTTGCAGACACTTGCCGTTTTGGGTATTTTCATTTTACGTTTATTTAATTTATTTATTTATTCATGTTATTAATTCAGGACAATGCACACTGATCGCACTGTTGCTTGCTCTGGAGGAGACTACTAGAACTGTTGGGTCGTTGTAAATTCTGGAGTGTGGTCTATCTGTATAGTGTCTTGAGATAACTCTTGTTATGAATTGACACTATAAATAAAATTGAATTGAAATTGAATTGAATTGAACTGAATTGAATTGATGAACAAGCACAACAGTACACGGAAATGTGCCAGATCGTAGCCCAAGGGTTGATTTCCATCTGCAGTCCAATAGGCAGGTTGGAGTTACAGTAAAAAAGACACAGGGCAGTTCAATTTAGTATATAAAAACAAGAAGAAACAAAAAGAAAGGACGAAAGAAAAAAAACAGGACAATTCATTAGCAGAAAAAATGGAAACACAAGTTAGCGGTGGTTACACGTTCGGTTAGCTCTAAGCCACAGCTTCACCTGGCTCTTAAAGGAGGCCACAGTGGGACGCTCCCCTATAGTTGGGGGGAGTGTGTTCCATAATGCACTGCCTTTAATAGTGCATTATGGCTGAAGGAGGTTTTTCTGAAAGGAACCTCACAGTCCCCGTTTACAACAGCTCTCGTGATCCGAGTGTGTCTATATTTAATAAACTCCAGCAGTGGCGGTGGCGCCAGGCCATGAAGTACTTTATAAATCAAGCAAAATGAGGAAAATTTACAATAATTATCAAAAATCAATAAGTTATATTTCTCTAAGATATTGCAATGATGATAAGAAGGAGGTTTTTTATCCAGAGTCGTAAGCGCCTTCTTTGTTGCTTTCCACACGGCCAAGGCCCAGGAGACGGGTGCCTGATTCCAAATTTGATCAAACTCTTGTTTTACAAGCTGGACAACAAATCTGTTCCGTGGTCGGTTACCTGTGTAATTTCCGGATTTCCCTATGGTCTCCGTGGTAAACGTCACAACTCTTTGAACTGTGGGTAATTCCCTGTGGTGAAGTCTGCATCGATGCAGACTCACAGAAAGAGCTCGGTAAGTGTGTACTCAAACCCTTACACCCTTTGAAATTCAACATTGGGACAACCCTAAGCCCCTACGAATTTTGTAAAAACGCGCACCAAAGTCCGTGAGTCTGGACTTTGTGACTGGGCCATTGATACTTTCATAACCTCCCGTTTGGACTACTGCAGTGATGTCCTGTCTGGGGTCCCCAGCAATCGGCCCCAGTATGTCCAAAACTCTGCCGCCAGGGTCCTCACTCACACCAAGACCAGGCAGCACATCAAACCAACCCTCATCTACCTTCACTGGCTCCCAATCAAGTCCTGTATCACATATAAAATCCTCCTTCTTACCTACAAATCCCTCCATGCCCTGACCCCACAATACCTCTCAGACCTCCCCCACCCCGAAACCTTCAGTCCTCAGACGCTGGCCTGCTATCCATTCCCCACACCAGACTCTGTACCTTTGGAGACAGAGCCGTAAGTGTTGCAGCCCCATCCCTCTGGAACCCCCTCCCTGCAGATATCAGGAATGCAACATCCCTGGACATATTCCAGGAACAACAACTCCTGAACCACCACCTGATTACCACAGCCTACAACGTTCTTTAGCTTAGGTTTAGTAATTTGTTAAATTGTCCTTGGGTTTCATGAAAAAAAGGTGCTTTATGAATACAAAATATTATTATAAGTAACTTGCTGTCAGCTGTCAGCAACACAGAGAAGAAACCGATTTAAATAGCGTAACAGCTGTGAACGTACCACAGCATTAAGGAAATACAAGTAGAGAGAGAATCATGTTGAAAGAGGCAGTAGCAGGATGATAGGCTAACAATGTAGGTGTGTCGCAAAGCTATAGGACAGATGAGATCAGCTGATGTGACCAGCTGAGGAGAGCAGCTGATAAGATGATTGACAGCCACAGACAAGACACCACGGAATGATGAGTGAGCATGTGTGTGAGGATTGAATGCATATGTGTGAGAAATAAAGAAGGCCTGAACATGCCTTCCTGACTGAATTTATCAATCCTTAGCATCATGAACATTTGGATCATGCAACAAGGCCGGCCTGCTTGTTTTTTCCCGAGAATGATTGTAAAGATTTACAAAGAATACGTTTACGGCCTTTACTCTGAATTAGTGGGGCAAATTAGTTTATGACTATGTATCCAGCTAATTTAAATAGTTCACGTTACTGTATGGTGTGAACAGTTGACTTCATTTAATATTGCATATTAATATTATTGGGGTGCAAATGTTCCACCAAAACAAGTTCCTTCCTCAGACTATTCAGCAGAGCCACTGTCGCTGTGTTTACATTGTACAGCGATTGTGATCGGTTTAATGAAATGGGAAAAACCCAGAGTGTTTTGTTCCTATCCACCACGCTGTGGAGATAGGTCTGGCAACGTAAGACTACTACCACAGTAACTATAACAACAATCAGGCACCGGATTGGCAAAGAGCTAGGGTTGAAATACTGCATGGCTGATGGACGGATGAGCGTAAGGTGAACAGGAATGCAGGAGGCAGTGGAGGGGAGGACACACACACACACACACACACACACACACACACACACACACACAGCCCAGCAGGATACAGCAGGAGAGGTACACACACACACACATAAACCCATGGGAACCACACCAAGGCACGGCTCTAGCTGTGACACGTATGAGAAAATCAAACACAAATACAGGACTGTCTTGTAAAATAACCAAAACCGTTTGGCATGACATTTTGTATTTATGTCAGACCCCATTTCTCAGAAGCAGATAGATCATTTGTCACACACATAATTTACAACAGAAATGCAATGAGAGTCTGACGGACATGCAGATTTATGGAAGTGGAAGGATCATCATAATCTAATATCTTTAATAGCTGGGTCCTATTCTGAGAGCTGATCGACTGATGTAAATGAATTGAAACAACGCCTCAGATATTTCTGAAGCAGCTTTCATTAGTCCGCTCGCACTCAAACCTTAGTCAAAAGTTTGGATTGAAGCAGGACTTTGATGGGATGCCCTCCTATGTTTACACTTGAAAAGAGTTTTGTCGGTAATTAGACCAAATGCAGTCATTCCTCATTGACAGGGAAGAGTGTAATTGAGCTGTAGAGATGCTTCTAACATTTAACTCCCCCGCACTCAGATGACAGCGCTGACAACGTAATTAGAAAGTCATTTCAAAGGGCTGGAGTTACACTTTTCTGGGTGTGAGAGTTGGTGCAGGAGTTGACGTTTTTCAACAGGAGAACCATATTCTGAAGGTGTCTCAGCTATGCTCTTCTAGCCCAGTATCTTTAGGAATTACATCCGTAGTTAACATTTCTGTGACTAATGACTTTTATCCACCACTAACATTCATCCAATGCAGGAAGTAGTGTACGGTATGGCAGAGAGTAAGCATGTAATGGGTGGATGGGTATGAAAACATCTTGTGCTGGTGTGAACTGTTGTCATTTCCAGATCGTCAAATACCCACGCTCTGTCACGGCCCTCAGTGTATGATACCCAGGGTGAGATTTGTGAAAAAAGCAGAAGGTTTTTCTATCATGCAATACTAACTATAACATTCAGGAAATAAATACCATAGGTATAGCGCCACTGGGCCAGCCATACCAAACCAATTGTTTTACAAACTTCAATATTCAATGGACAATAATCTCATGATAAACTAGCACAACCTGATGTCAACATAAAACACTTTAAAGCGCTTTCAAGCCAGAGAGACAAGGTCACTTTGTGATGAAAATAAAATTCTTCCCTCCAGGAAACGCTCGTTCGTTCTTTAGGAGTGTTTTCATCAAAGCCACCATCTTTTTCCTAAACTTAGTTGTTTGGTGCCTAAACTTAACTGTCATTGTGCATGACACTCATTTGGCTCCCCTCACACGGCCTCTTAAAGGACCGTCATCTGGCGGTGCCTGTAGCCGACTCACAGTCCCCTTATGGCGGATAAACAGCTTCCGTTGGTAGTCGTCGTCCCGGAGCTCTGTAGTGGCTAATTACAACCAGCAGTTGCTGTTCTGATTATATCGTTCCATGGCACTATAGACTGTTCATGTCACAGTGCTTTAGTAAGGGTCAATGTCTGACGAGGTGGCCGTTGCCAGGTTTTAATGGACGACGGTGAGGCGTGAACCGTCCAAAGCGCAGCAGGAGTCTATCAATACCTGGCAATGGACACCTTGTCGGGCATTGACCCGCTTATATCATGGTCACTTGCCAACATAACATATTTTTTAAATATTAGTTTATATTTAGTAGTTTAATTAGTTTTATTATCGAAATATAAAGTTTTTACAAACAATAACTCTCTGACCCTGGTTACGATTTAGGGTTTGACGGATACCTGGAACAATCATTCCCATCCTATAAGGTTCTGCAATGTGTTCATTCTTCCAGGATATAGGATGGACCTTAGATATGACTTGCCTCCCTTAGTAACGGTAGATGTTTATAGTCCGCTCAGCTACAAGCAAGAAAGCTAACGCTATGCTAGCAAGATCCACAGTCAATAACATTGAGTACAGTAGGCAGTCAGTAAAACAAGACAAGCTAGCTAGACAAGACAAGCTAGCTATCCAGCCATTGCATTGGCGCCTGATGGAAATTAGGGGTTAAAAACCAAACAATTTGCCCTTTTCACGTGATTATACACTAATGGAAACAGTTATAAAATATATTTCATTTCAGCCAATGGATTGCCCCAAATCCTACACGCTAGCTCTTTAAATATATATGGGCCATGAAAAAGTTCAGAAAATACATCAAATATTACAAGTTTTTTTTTCTAAAACGTACCTAATTTGAGAAAAATAAGACCACGTTTGCTATGATGACAAAACCTTAGCTTTTCAATAGGCAACAACATGATGATGTGCTGCACCTTTTGTCCATTAGATAATGCACAGCACACATCAGAGGCCCTGCACTGTGAGGCGGATTTAGAAATGAAGCCTTTATACGTGTGCATGTTTCTGTGGACAAAGTCAACGGGAGGCTTATAGTGTGTCCACAGCAGAAAATGAAATCCCTGTCCAGACAACAGCTCCCAGTGGGCGTCATGGCGTCTGGAGATACTGCGGCTCTCCTGCAACAAAGAAAGAGGAGGAGGAAGGAGGAAGGAGAGGTCCCCTGAGTTAAGGATGTTTTCAATTTCAGAGAGACGTGATTTCAGCCCAACAGCCTGAAGCTTTCAGTCAAAATGACAAGGCTGTGTTTGTGTGCATGTGTATCAGCGCGCATCACAGACACACACACACACACACACACACACACACACACACACACACACACACAGAGAGACAGAGGAAAAAGAGCCATTTAATCAATCTCCTTGCCTGGGCCTCAAGCCTGCACACTCATATACATCAGGTGTGGCGTGTGCATACTTCATATCGCCCACCGCGATAGATTTATCATCGGAGGGGAGGCCATGCTTCATATCTCTCCCCAGCCATCGATCGGCCAGGCGCCTGTTGCCCTGAACTTCCTCTACGAGCCACTCCATCTGAAGATGGAAGTCGGGAGCTTGTCACCCTGACACATTGGCTCAGAGAGAGATCAGCCAGCACCATGGAAGCCATTTTCTATGGGCACTCTCAAACTTTCGGCTGTGATGTATTTGCTGGATTTGATTGTTTTCTCACACCCAGACATTTGTTTTCTTCAGCTGTCTGTCTGTCTCTTGTTTTTTTCTTGTTTTTCCTTCTGTAGATTCCTACTTTGTTGTAACTAAAAGATGCTATTTATTGAAGCTAAACTATGTCTTCCTTCAAACGTTACAATTTTCCTCTTACAAAATGAAAAAAAAACTCATTTCTCAGAGACTCTTAGCGACTTTATTTCTAAAAAGCAACTAGCAACACATTTTTCATCCAGCTCCATTATCATGCCATAACTTCAATTGGTCCAATACTTTAAAAAATGGTCCAATACGGTTTGTGACCAAATACCAGTGAAATGTATGACACTCCCATGAGCCTTAGCAGTACTTTTTGTGCCAATTGGCATATTGGAGATCAACAATCATCTTGAAGAAGGCCTTCTCTTAAGTCTTCTTCCAGTGATCCGCCCCTCACTACAGCCCTCGGTGTGCACGTTACTTTTGTAAAACCAAAATGACATGATGTGAAATTATGCCTGCTTGCCCAGCCCACAGTAAACAGATATTACTCAAGGATTGATAATTTTGAAACAATTTGAAGTTAGATTTTTAGCCAACACGGTCTCACGCCAGTTTGTGAAATGCTCACGTTATTTTGATTTATTGATTTGTGTACATGTCACGATTTTCTCGTTTCCTACATGTACATGTCACAAACTTGCCCTGACTCTGGGCTGCTCTGGGGGACGCAGCAACAGCGAAATGAAACACCCCACGCGGGACAACTCATGCCGGGACATGATCTAGGGACGCGGTCTCTGGGGGACGCAACAAGGAAATTAAATGTCACACGCCGGCCACAAGAACGGGACGGTTGGGGTTAGGAAAAGAAGAACGGGGAAGGGAACCGTCACACACAGGACACGCCAACAACAACAACGTTGACAGTTGTGGTTAGGAAGACAATAACGCAGAAAGGAATTACAACACGTGGGACGCGATCCCCGGTTTCCGGGGAGAAAGTCCGGTGTTGTTTCAGAACACCACCCCGACCAACCTCCCTGCCTCCTGGGTACTCAGTCCCCTTTTTCCCCCCAGTCCAACAATCAAAAACCTTTTCCAGTCAATCAGTGGATGGAAATTTCGAGTTTATTATCCTTTGCATGATAATCCTGTGGTAACATCCACAAGCTCCGTGCTTGTCCTTGTGTGTGCTCGGGGGGGGGGGATATCTTGGCTGAGTGTATGGCGCTCGCTCTCTGCTGTTTAGTAGACTAGAATCCTTTGGATTCCTCCCTTAAGTTTTAATTAGTCTCTTTCTTTGCAGAGAACAGTTCCCACAAGTGACCATATGGGCACTACAATTTAATTTGGACAAATTGCAAGCATGTAGGGCAACTCAAGTGTTAAGGGTGGGGTGCTGTTTAATGCTGCAGTGAGAATGGGATAGTGTATTATTGTGTATAAATAAATTCCTAGGGTTCATCCTGTTTCTTACCAAGTGCATGGTGGGAAAGGCTTGAGTCCCCCATAAGCCTGCATATGATAATCAGAAAACAGAAGAACGGATAGATGGGAGCATGCGTGTCGCCATGGTATTCATGTTACTGGTACATGTTGTTGTGGTTGACATTGCTCCATGTTAGTGAAGATGACACACATGTCCTCTTAACCCTCATGTTGTCCTTGGGTCAAATTGACCTGTTTTCCTTTATCAATGTTCTTTTTGACTTCCCAATTGTAATTACCCAAAATCACATGATTGATTTCACACAACGCTCTTTGGCAAGTACAAATCTCTACTTTCATTAATTTTGGGGTGTCTTATTCAATTTTTTAGCATTTGGAGAAAAAAAATTTGAAGTGGTTTCAAAATAGTATTGAGTAAAAGTTGACATATGCCAGTATGTGATTATCCATCAACATCCATTCATTTAATTTTTGTCTAAATAATTCCTA
>NC_045752.1:21097942-21099196 GCF_008692095.1 Etheostoma spectabile
TTCTAACTCAAATATTAGGTATAATTGAGGTTTATTGAACATAAATTAACTGTAAAACTAAATTTCTGTAACGTAGTGTTAAAAACGTCAAAAAAAGTGACAAACAGTGGAAAAAAGCATCAAAAGTGTAGAAAAAAGGGACAAAAATGTAAGAAAAAGTGAAAAACAAAAACGTTGATTTTGACAGGAAGACAACACAAGGGTTAATGATGGCAGCATGCAGAGTGAATCTATATGGGCCTGGGCCTCCTGTTGCTTTTAAAATGAAATCAGCAAACACATCAAAGGCCATGTCACTCATTGCTTCCACAGACCCACCTTTGTCAAGAAACAATTTCAACTCAAATCATGGAAAAATGATAAGCGCAAAATACTTCATTTGTAGGAGCAGAGTACATAAAATGATCAACAATGAATCCAAATGAAAACGATTTGCTACATTAGATGGGAAAGTATCTGAGCTTCCTGAAGGGCTCCTAGGAAGCGTTGTGCTGGGGTAGAGACGTCTCTGATGGGTTCATGGTGGTGTCATTTACTCATATGTTTATTTGGTTTATTTGCTATTTGGTTACTATTATGTGAAAATTATCTGGGGTTTCACGCATAAACATGGCGTACGCATAAAACGAGGCTGAAAACTCAGGTGAGGTGCTTAACTGATGTCAAACTGCAGGAAGTAAACGTGGGAATGATGATTACTCTTGTAGTGTTTAAGTATAGATGCCTCACACACGTTTTTTCACTCCATATCATCCACGTCATCATGAAGATTAAATCCAGCAGTGTTAATTGTGCTTGTGCTGAGTGATAATTTTCCCATAAACACCTTGTAAAATACAACCCAAATCTTAAATTAGAATGTGTTCTTAATATCTAGACGACGTTGTCTCACCGTCACATTGTCCGCTACAGAGCGCAGGAGGATGAGACGGCCTGACTCCATGTATGACAGCATCAAATACCCTCCCATTAGATTACGGCAGAACACAGTGCAAATAACTAAATGTCTGCGCATATATCGTCAAAATATGAAAATACAGACGTTGAGCTCTCGCACAATTGTTACACTTAATGTCCTCGTTATTAGTCCGAACTTTAATACCGTTGGTGACTAAACCTGCATGAAGAAAAGTGCGTTTGCCTTTTACACTTTCGTCTTCAAATTGTATCTTTGCGTGGGGGGTGTAGTTGATGCTGTGATTTTGGCAAGGTGGTAACGATCACAAATTGTTGTGAACAAAAATACTGCGGTGA
>NC_045752.1:21099206-21103584 GCF_008692095.1 Etheostoma spectabile
ACCCTCCCTGCGTAATGCTGCATGATGGCACTGCTGGCCCCGCAAGAGGACTACGCCAATGGAAGAATCAGGAGAGAAAAAGACTTCAGGGACCACGACGATGACTGGATAATATGATGAATTAAATTCCCTAAAGCTGCGCTCTTGGATCTACTGGACACTGAATTGGGTCCAGTAGAGAGGGCAACGCGCTGTGGTCCACCAGCTGTTTACAGCTAAGTGTTTTGCATGAATATTATAATCTTCAATTTTATCACTAAGACTTGTTTGGATATTATCATATACCTGTAGGTCTTGTATATATCGAAGCTGTCCCCGAGTAATGCCTGTGTAGTTAGGTTTACCTACGCTGTGTAAGAACAGGCCGAAGATATGATTCAATTTGCAGCAATTAACGAGCATATGAGAAGTTTTTGCCTTTTCCCCCGCCAGTTGTCACGATTCAGCGTAAAGCACTACTGCTATTGTCATTGACATACTGATCAGATTTCACGAGGAGCTTTGCATTGGCTATTTATGGTCAAAAATGGGCGTGTGCAGGGCGGGATAAGAGGCTGATTCACATAAGCACACATTGTGGGTAATCAGTGATTTCTAAAGGGAACAGTTCTTAAAGATGTGTGTGCTCACGGTTAATAAATCCGAATTTTTTTGGCGTTGCCATTTTTTGCTTTTGGGCGTACGTACACTTTTAGTACAGATCCTACGCATCCTAACTGTGTCATCTGTTCATGTTTTTTTTTCAAAAATAAAAAATAAAAATGTCAATCACAAAAAACTAATTACTCAAAATACTAATGTTTTCAGTACTTTAGTTTATGACCCAATACCTGCAAAACTAATTTCATTCCCATCACCTGCTACTGACAGCACAGAAATTTTATCGTCCAATATTGGGTCCACTTAATAACACCCTGGCGTATGCCACCGGTTAACCAATGTGCTTATTATACATTTGTTGGCACACTGCAAATGATTTGGTTCTTACAAAGATAAAAAAAAAAAACTTTAGATTTAGAAGTGTATACTTTCCCTTGTTTTGAGCACCTTTTCCAATGGGCAATGGGTGACTATGGTAAACATGATCCCCTTTTGTGAACACAGTAACATAGCTCAACGCATTCTAATAAACCGCTTTGTACGATATTGAACAGGTTTGCATGAAATCATACAAAAATGTGGCGCTGACAACAGAGCACCACGAGAAGACGATCCTTTTAGTGGCCTTTGGTGGTTTAGTTTAGCCGAGAGAAAAGGTGACTTTTAGCCGGACAGAGCACCCTAAGCCGCTTTCAGAGGCCGTGGCAGTCGGGTTTGGTTTTCTTTGGAAGGCGAACTGCACTTCCTGGATTGAAAGCCCTGTTTTATGTCCCCCCCATCCACCCCAACCTCCACCTCCTAGACAACTTTCTTATACAGCAGCAGTCGATGTGTTGAATACAGCAATAAATACATGGAATACATGCAACTTAAGGTACTTTTCTTTTTGTAGCCACATGTATGAATGGATCATGAGAACAGCCTGCAAAGTTAGCATTAAGATCACAACCACAATACATGTTTAGGTGTTAAACGCATCTTAAAGGTCTCATGACATGGTGCTCTTCGGATGCTTTTATGTAGACCTTAGTGGTCCCCTAATACTGTATCTGAAGTCACTTTTATATAGACTTTAGTGGTCACCTAATACTGCATCTGAAGTCTCTTTTATATAGACCTCAGTGGTCCCCTAATACTATATCTGAAGTCTCTTTTATATAGACCTTAGTGGTCCCCTAATACTGTATCTGAAGTCTCTTCCCCAAAATCAGCCTTGGTGTAGAATTACAGCTAGTTCCACAATAAAGTTTTCCTTAGTATGTGCCATAACTGAGTCTTTACCTTTTGAGGGGGGGGGGGAATGGGGTTGTGGCCTTGACCAACTGCCGCTTTGTTCATTCGAAAGCCAGGATGTCTCTCTCTCTCTCTCATAGGTGGGCAAGATTATCTGGGTGGACAAACCAGAGGAAGGGAAGGTAATCTTGCTCCTAATAACATCATAAGGAGCAAGATTTCAGATCGGCCCATCTGACCTTTAATTTTCTCAAAGGCAGAGCAGGATACCCACGGCTCGGTTTGCACCTATTGCCATTTGTAGCTACTGGGGGGGGGGGCAGGAGCAGCCATAGCAGGCTGGGGGAACTCATACTAATGTTAAAAAACCTCATAAAGTGACATTTTCATGCCATGGGACATTTAAACTTCTTACAATATATATTAATCTCTGATAATGACCAAATGAATGTAGTTTATTGTTACATAGGTGGATATGCATCATGCTAAACATTCAGGATTGGAGGACGTGATACATGATACTATGCAGTTTTGCAGTTCTACTGGAGTCCAAGAGCTGGTGTAAAGAAGATATCGTATTTTAATGCCAAGAGATGTCTTCCCCCTGTCTGGACTGAAAGACTACACATTGTGATAAATGGAGATGACAGGATTAAATTAACATCAGCGCCAAGTTGTCATCTAAACGTTTGGAACCCTGCAAGACATGATTCATTATATCTATCTGAAGGTACATGCAATGTGTTAGCTGTCTTGTATGGTGTTTAATATTATTATCTGATCTAGCTTATTAAATTGATTTAAACCTCAATGAATATTAAACATATTGCCTCAATGACTAGACCTGGAGTTTTGTATAAGCTAAAAAAAATCCAGATACTTTTCATATACAGTATGAACCGGATACAAACGATACGAACGAACTAACAATAACATTGTATGATTTTTGGTTGTTGGCCAGAATGGGAAATATCTGAATAATAACAGCCCACATGTGAAGATGTCATTGAGTGTTAGACCAGTGTAACTTTATGCAATCTGATGCCTAAAAAGATATGATATTGGTTATGTCACTAAAGTATGAGCCTTAGTGTCAACAAGAGGTATTGACTTTGACAGAATTTCACCCGAAGGCTACATGGTACCAGAGCTGACAAGCTACACATGAATGTGCTTTTTCAAATCGGGGGGAACAGTATACGCTGTTTGCACTAGTTAAGCCCTGAGCACTGTGATGTGGCAAACCCACTATCAGTCACATGTGAATTACACATGAAACATTGATTCTTTGCTCATCGACGGGGGATATTTGGGTTTTAGCTTGAATGAGTTGGTGTCATGGAGCTACAAGCGGCATTTGAAAGGTGTTTGCTATTTTCATCTGAGCCCTTCCTGAATAGCATCTTCCCTTGACAGTTATTAATCTGTGTCGATGAATACAAATTCCCTCCTCTTAGATCCTGAGACAATATGCTTGTTTTATGTGGTTTTTCAATCCTCAGCACAGGGGCTATAATCTAAAAAAGTTAAAGGTAGACTGTATTTGGGAGCGGTTGCGGTACCAGGTAGACAGGAGAGACAGACTTATTTAATGCAGCTGCATTTCCGATATTGTTGGCCGATTTAAATGATCACAGACATATACCAGCAGTACTTCATGAAGCATTTTATTTATTTTCTGAGCCCACTTGATGGCGCTTTCTGTTCAATAAAAGGGTCGAAAGCCATTTCTTTTTCCTTAAACCTTACAGCACCCTATAGTGGGCTCAGAAAATAAAGAAAAAGGTTAATGGGGTCTCATGAAGCTTCCTGACTGGGACAGTTCAGGGGGTTACAGGACCCAAGAGCAGAGAGGAGACAGGCATGCAGGAGAAAGTTAGTGATAAGGATTTATTAACAACAACAACAAAAAAAGGGATCCAAAACAGCAACAAGCAAACGACACAAGGAGCTCAAACTCAGGCAGGCACAAAACAAAGTCCAAAATCCAAGAAGTCCAAAGAGAAAAGGATAACTAAAAAACAGAAACACTGAAGCCGCAGGGGAGATACAAACAAACAGACACGCAGACCGGACGAACAAAACTATCTGACAAAGGACAAGGAGGAAGACAAAGACTAAATATACAGGGTAACGAGGAAACAAGAGGCAGGGGACACGGGCTGGGAAACAAAAAATCACAAGGGCAGGGAAAATACCAGATAAGAATAGAACAGACAACAAAGCAAAATACCGAAACCATAACACTGACAAGTTCAACTGTGACACATCTTGGTCAAATTCTAAAATTACCAATTGTAGTTGACCTAGATCAAATATTTCTCATCACCATGTTCAGGCCTTTTCTTGACCCTTGTATTGTCTTCACTTCGGGACATTCTCGTATCCCTCGGGTCAAATTGACTCGTGGCTTAAATGGGGTTTTAAAAACAGTTCTGAAGAAAATTTTCAGTTCAAAAATCTATAAACAAATATTGGATTTTTCTCAATATTAAACAATTGAGATAACATATGTATAGGGAATGCAATCAGTCTCTACTAGAAC
>NC_045752.1:21103594-21104441 GCF_008692095.1 Etheostoma spectabile
ATTAAAAATGGAAGTGTGATTTGTTTTTTGTCATAAGGTTATAGTTCATATTAAAAATCCTGAGTGTGTTAATTCTTATCTTGGAAAAAAACATAAGTGTTGGTTATATCCAGAATAATTTTGAGTCAGGAATACATGTTTATCACAGAAAAAAGGGTAAGGGCATTGATTTTGAGATAGAAAAATGTACATGTACCATTTTTCTTATTGTAAAAAGTTGAAATGGGTGAATTTGACCCGAATACCATGAAAGGGTTAAGTCATAGAAGTTAGAGTTATACTTCCACAATTACAGTGCAAACTGGAACTGTTGGCAGATAATGCGGCACATTCACTAACGTGTGAACGAATATAGACAGAAAACAGTGTAGCCTTGAGCTAAATGCGTTCTCGTCTCCATGGCATTATACAAACCTTGACCATGAAAATTGTTTATTGACCCTGGCAACAGCCTTTAAAAAAATAATCTTACCAGCTTTTAACCTTTTTTGTATAATGGCCTTCATCAGAAGGTTTTTGGCCCACTTGTCATATCTCGCTTGAGAGATCAAGTGTATCGAGATTGGGGCGTGTTAGTTTGAAACAGAGAGTAAGTTCTTCTATTGGAGCTAAAAACTCTTGTAGCAATTTAAATGTAGCCTGACACTCTCCTCTGTTCATTCATGGAAGTGTATTTGTTTGGAATGAATGTGGGAATACAGACAAATATTTCAAATTATTTGGAATCGTGTAACATTTGGTGCACCCTGCTGGCTTTAGGATTTTAAACACTCAATGACCAATGTATTATATTGTCAAAGGTTTAAAGGTCCCATTGCATGGAAATTTCACTTTGAGTATTTTTTTT
>NC_045752.1:21104460-21105627 GCF_008692095.1 Etheostoma spectabile
CCCCAGCCTGCCTATGGTCCCCCAGTGGCTAGAAATGGCGATGGGTGTAAACCGAGCCCTTGGTATCCTGCTCCGATTTTTAGAAAATGAAAGCTCAGATGGGCCGATCTGGAATCTTGCACCTTGTGATGTCATTAGGAGCAAGGTTACCTCCCCTTTCTCTGCTTTGCCCACCCAGATAATTTGGCCCACCCATGAGAGAGACAGACATCATGGCTTTCAAATGAGCAAACTGGCAGTAGGTCAAGGCCACATCCCCAGCTTCCATCTGCCCCCCCCCCCCTCTCTCTTCCTCTAAAGGTACAGACTCAGAAATGGCACAAACTAAGGGAAGCTCATTGTGGGACTGGCTCTAGTGGCTGTAATTCTGCACCAAGGCTGAAATTTGGGAAAGAGGCTTCAGATACAGTATTAGGGGACCACTAAGGTCTATATAAAAGGACTTCAGAGTACAGTATTAGGGGACCACTAAGGTCATATAAAAGAGTCTTCAGATACAGTATTAGGGGACCAATAAGGTCTATATAAAGAAGACTTCAGATACAGTTATTAGGGAACCACTAAGTCTATAAAAAGAGACTTCATACAGTATTAGGGGACCACTAAGGTCTATATAAAGAGACTTCAGATACAGTATTAGGAACCACTAAGGTATATATAAAAGACTTCAGATACAGTATTAGGGGACCACTAGGTCTATTATAAAAGAGACTTCAGATACAGTATTAGGGACCACTAAGGTCTATGTAAAAGAGACTTCAGATACAGTATTAGGGACCACTAAGGTCTATATAAAAGATACTTTAGATACAGTATTAGTGGACCACTAAGGTCTACACAAAAGCACCGAAAGAGCCATGTCATTGTTTTTTTAAAGATTATTTTTTGGGGCTTTTCCCTTTATTAATGAAAGTGGATAGACAGGAAATAGGGAGAGATATGGGGGATGACACACAGAAAAAGGCTGCAAGTCAGATTCAACCCAGGCCGCTCTCTGGGGCGCACACTCTTCCTGGGTGAGCTAGGGGCCTTCCCAGCACAATGACATTGTACCTTTAAGTCAGGCCAGGAACCTTTGTTGCATGTCATCCCCTCTCTTTCTTGTCCCTAGTGCTGCCTCTCTCTCTTGTGTATTAGCTATTAAAGGCAAAAATGCCCCAGCTTTTT
>NC_045752.1:21105637-21107952 GCF_008692095.1 Etheostoma spectabile
TTTTTAAGAAAATTGTCCTTAGAACAAGTATGTACCTACGATAAGCCATTGATTGCATTTCTGATAAGCTGATCTAATCCTGCAAAATGTCAATGTAGTACATGGCTTCAGACAAATAGTGAGTCTGCTAAAACCCTGTGAAGAGAAGGAATGAACACCAAGCACAGCCAAGGGTTCAAAGGGTTTTTAACTCTAAAAAAATCAATACCAGCATTGGTCTAAAAAATCCAGTATCGGTCAGACTCTGGGAAGCAAAGCCAGTTCCTCAGGCATGTTGTTATGTGGCCCAGTGGTTAAGTCAGAGCGTGGGGCTGGATCTTATATCCACTCTGGCTACAGGCAGTCTGCCTTGGAAGAACAAACCAAAAACAAGGACACAGGGATTGGGGGAAAGAAGTCCCTGCAAAGGTTTTCCCCAACGATACCAGGCGGTTCAAAGGAAAACAAGTGGCAGAGCAAATATCCCATAGCCCAGCCTGAGCCTTTCGCTCGAGGCAACAGCAGAGCTGAGATCTGGGGAACTGGAGAGCTTTATCGATTTGGACGTCCCTTAAAGGTTACACTGTCTCACATCTGCCTTCCCTGCAGACAAACAGAAAGAGAGGCAGAGCGACTTCCAGGAGGGCCTGCCATATAACATCGCAGGCAGGAGTATTTTGGAGGTATCTGTTAATTTCATGCACGACAGGTCGCATTCTCTCATTTGTTTTCCCCCATCCTTCCCAGTTCTCTTTTTTCCTTCCTTTAATGCCCTCACACACACCCCTTTCTTTTCATCTCCGGGTTTTGCATTGAAATGACGCTGCATCCTGAGCCATCCGGATGGGACTGAGGCACGGAAACAATGTTCATTTTGAACCTTTCCTTTTCAGAGTATGATCGAGGTACTTCGGCCTGATGCAAGCAGTTTTTTTTTTCCTGCAGTGCTGATCCAGCTGAATGATGTGATGCAGCTCATACACAAAAAATTACAAGGCTTTTGAAACTCGGCCCAACAGATTTATCCGTATTAAATGTCAGTGGCCACCTATAAATGGTGCATCCTGTCCTAATTATGCGATTGACAATAACCACGTCTTGATTATTGTCTCTCCTGAGGCGTATTCTCAGAAGCTTATGGGTGAGAAAAAAGCTGACAGATGTGCGTGAGGGTAGCCTATGCGGCATTCTGCAGAGCGGGGGGGGGGGTGTCAAATGTGATTATGGGGAAAACAAGGTAATTAAGCGTAGCGATTTGGCTGGAAATTCAAGTCAAACCTTTTGACCTGGAGAGCTGCCAAATCAGTCTGGATTCAGCCACCAGCCAGTCAAGCAGGCAGGCTCGGGAGGTTGCCGGGGGCTACGCAAGGGATAAGGAGTTGAGACTACGAGAGGCAGGCTTGACCCCCCCACCCTGACCCTGGTGAGTCAGTGAAAGAGAGGCCACTTAACAGCCCTTTGGCTGCTTCCAAGGTTCAAGTGTCATTCTCACAAAAGGAGGACAGGAAAGTGGAGGCGACGTCTCACTGAGAACGTTTCCTGTCGCTCTTGTGCGGTAGAAAGCTCTGTCACTGGATCCATGCAAAGCTTGTAAAGAGACTTAATTAGTCCAAAATGGCTACACTGATTGCTCCACGCAGGGTAGAGTTCCAGTTTCTAATTCTAGTTTCACTGGGCTTATTGTAGCCAGCACAAGACCCCTGATAGGTAAGCTGGGGGGTCAACGGGGGTCAGGACCTACCCCATTGTAGTAAACCAATACAAACACAAATGTAGCAAAAAAAGTCCCCCCCACCCTTGCTTCACAGTGGCTTGGTCAACTGTTTGGTTTTCTCCCTTTTACGTTAGCCACACAGAGGAGTCCGGTGGGACTCGTGGCTAGTGATTATTTTCTCTAATAAAGATGATGCTGAGGCATTAATAATTTATCATGGTATTTTTCCATTATTTTAGCAGTTGTGAAGTCACGTAGCTTGTTTTGGTAGCCTGATGGATAGTTAGCTAGCTAGCTAGCTAATTCCACCCAGCGTGCTTTTGTGCCACACGCTGGATATAGAAAATGAGCCGAACAAAGTCACTCATCTTGCGTTTTAATTTAGTGGCCAGCTGGTTGGCTAGCTAATTAGCTTGCTTGCTAGGACGCTCTGTTCTCAGTTCAGCATCATCTGTATTAGAGAAAAGAATCATCTGATGTTTAAAGATAAAATAGCTTTGCCAGCTTACTTACTTTTCCACGACACATATTCTACACAAGTACAATTTTGCATAAATTATTTGTGTCCCCTTCAATAATTGCACTTAAGAAGTGTTATGTTTATTGTCCCCCCCCCCCCATC
>NC_045752.1:21107962-21108891 GCF_008692095.1 Etheostoma spectabile
TTAGATGGAATTTACGACCATGCTTTAGGTGCCTTCTCTGTTTGGCTGTCAAGCTTGTGCTAAAAAGACTTCCCTCCTCTTTCTGCCAATCAAATTTCACTCAAGTTCCCCCCCACCCTTTCAGCTGTAACTGTCAAATTTGATTTTGAATGTCACTCCAGCGCCCTGGGTTAAATGCGTCGGCTGATCCAGAACCCCAACTATCTGCTTGTCACATGAAGCCCCAACCAGAGTGTTGTTATCTCCCCCTCTGTCTGCCATGAAAACACATAAGGGGTTGTGCATGTATAAAAGCACCCAGCCCAGTGCTCTAACAGGCGATGATCCCGCCGCTTATCTTGCCCCAGTGTTCCGTCAGCCGCACATCCCGCAGGTCAATCTCAGGCCGCTTCCCACTGGCTTCCCTTTGCTCTGCTCTGGCGCTTTGTAATAAAGCTGCTAAACCGTAGCGTGAGCCCCTCGCAGCCACAGCGACGGCTTTGGGGGTAATTGCGCTGGAGTTTCTTAGAACACTCCAATTCCCTTAATTATTAGCAATCGTTATTGTGAATTATGGATTATTAGCTGCCGAGCGGCCGGGACGCTGTGTGAGGCCGGCAAATGGCAGGAACAGGTGAGTAGAGAACAGTTCCAAATTTTGCTGTACAATTAATTATCTCAGAAATAATTGCGATTAACAGTGTAACATGAAATATAGAGGATTCTGGAAAAGAGCTGGGGGCAAGAAGGTGAGGCTAGCTGCCAAGGCCGCTCCGACACCATTTAATCTCAGCTGTTCCAGTCTGCACCACCTATCCCAACAACTGAGCTCACCGCAAAAATCACTTACAAATCACTTGTGTTCTTTCTTCATTTAGCTGCAATTATGATAAGAGAGGCTTGTGAATATTGGGATGGGATGGGAGTGTGTGTGTGTGTGTGTGTGTGTG
>NC_045752.1:21108901-21120521 GCF_008692095.1 Etheostoma spectabile
TGTGTGTGTGTATTTTTCTGCCAACACCCCCCTTCATCTTTTTGATGTGGAGATTTGGGGTGCTGAATGTGGGCCTAATTGAGTGGGTCAATTGCAAAGCGAGATGGCATGCAGCCTGCAAAGCCCTCTTCATTAAATCATTACAAAACATTGAATATGGATTTGTGTCATTTAATTCACAAGAGGAGGGAGGCTTGCAGAGACACTAATTGAATACAGTTCATGCTGATTGCAAATAGTCCATAAGGAAAAATGACTGCTTTGTTGGTGTGTGTTTAATTGAGATATCGGAGTTGTGCGTCTTCGTCTAATCACCCAGTGTTCAGTCGGATGTTTAGTTGGGTGCATGAGCGTTTCTAGGATTTTGAGGACATTGGGGGCTTAGCCCAGCCAGGTGTGGTCATACTCAGAACTTCCCGTCCTCAAATGTTGTGGCCGGGGTTAAGTCCGGCTGGCATTTAGGCTAGGCATAGCCTGGACTTTAGACGTATATTGCATGTATTGTGTTAACTGTGTTGCATAGTAAGTAGTACATTTATTCATATACTGTACATAGGAACAATTTTGCAGTAGTTTTACATTTTATTACATTTATTTATATATACACACACATACTGTATATATACAGACAGATATTTTACATATGTACAGTACACACATATATATTTTATATATATTGTATGTATATACATATACACACACACACACACACACACACACAAACACAAACACACACATATATACACATACATATATATTCAATACATACATTTTGTGTGTAGCTACAGTAAAAATACAGAACACTTCCTGTTATTTAAACTTCTCACATACAAAGTTGCTCCAGTTAGCACACTTCTGAAATGAAACAGGTTCTTTAATTAATTTATAGTTTTTTTAAACACTTTTTCAGCTCTTGTGACTCAAGCTTATCCATTGCTGGTTTATAAGTTACATAAAAATGGAGTAGTGAATAGCTACGTTAACTATACAGTATTTAGTGGTGAAGGAAGTACTGAATCTCAGCACAAATTACCTGAGATATATTTACTTTGGTAAAAGTAGAAGTACCACAATGACAACCTTACTTAGTAAAAAATTAAAAAGTATCCGATTTTAAATTTACTTTAACTGTTAAAAGTGAAAGTACTTGCATAACGATTTATTCTCTTAATGTCTATATTCTAATAATGTATACAGTTTAGGCTGTGGCATTTATTTAAGTTAGTTTTGGGTTAATGTAATTGGGCTTACCATCTGTGGCCCAGTTTACATTCAGACTTAAAATTCTGGTTCTCTATCAGGGTGATCTGCATGAAACTCGTCCTTGCATTATTTCCCATGGGACAGTGAATGCTGCACACATTTGTCACAGCTGAGGAGGACCGGGAGTGTTTTTAAGATAAAGATACGGGTTGTATATTAACCCTATCTGAACTGATGCTTTACACGTGACCAGAGGTGGGTAGAGTAGCCAAAAATTGTACTCAAGTAAAAGTACTGTTACTTCAGAGTAATATGACTCACGTAAAAGTACAAAGTAGTCATCCAAAAACTTTAGGAAACTTACTGCTACATGTTTCCTCAAGTTAGATGTGGAGTTTTTCAATGATGAACGTTTGTTTTGGTAGACACAGAAGACGCCTCATAAAGTAGTTGCTGTATGTCCCTTTTACTAAAAGGTAACCATGCTTTCACATGAGGCCGGGGGGGGGGGGGGGGGGGTGGGGGGGTCCTCCTCGTCTGTGTCTGCATTGCTGGCGGTTGATTCGGACATTTTTGTTTTGCTACGACTGTAAAGCTAACCCGGCCCGCCGCTGACATTGAGTCATGTGACGAGACTGCACAACGACGTTTTATTGGTCAAACACAGTCACGTGGTAGAGCCTTTAGCGAAGTCTCTCTCTCTGTCAAAATAAACATTAAAATGAGCGGACCGCGGGGGGGGGGGGGGGGGGGGGGGGACCAATGACGCATTGAATATCAAAGAAGTAAAAAGAAAAGTAATAGTAACTAATTGTAGCCTAATATAGCGGAGTAAGAGTATGGTTTCTTCTCCACAGATCTACTCAGGTAAAAGTAAAAAGTATTACAATTTAAAACTACTCCTAGAAGTATAACATTTTCAAAAACTTACTCAAGTAAATGCAACGGAGTAAATGCAACAGAGTAAATGTAACGGACTAAACGTAACGGACTAAATGTAACTACCTACTTCTGCACATGACCATGACCAAGTATCTGGAAACAGAAGCAGCTGAGTTGTCTGGCCAATAAATGCTAATGAGGGGCGGGTCTTGGTGTGGCCATAGTGGGATTTGTAATATCGGGAGCTGGACGGACTGCAACCGTCAGGAAGGCGTTTTGGCGGGGGAGGGGGGGAACTGATCGGAAAACGTAATGGAACGTTGTAGAAATGTAGGGGAGTAGAAAGTATAGATAATTACTGCAAAATGTAGCAAAGTAAAAGTCAAAAGTATGCACTATTGATTCTACTTAAGTAGAGATACGTGAGCAATGTACTTAAGTACAGTGAGGAAGTCATTTTACTTTGTTACATTCCACCACTGTTAATAACTATGTTAGTTGACGAAGCGCAAATAAAGGTCCCACACTGCAAATAAACAGAAAAACAACTATGAATCATGTTCTGTGGAAAATTACGGTTAAAATAAACAGTTGTACAACACATATATTTTTAAGAGTAGCTTGTTTGGTGCATACTTCTCCATGTAGCTGTCTCAGTCTCGGCCCCCATCGCTAGCAGATGGGTCCCTTGCGGTTTAGTCAGCCACACAATTTGAGCTGTAGCTTTGTAGAGACGGTGCCATTTCACAAACTGAATAAATCCCGCCCGCACATATAAACACAGAACTGCTTTGCTAGTCTACCATGTCGTAACTAAGACATCTGCTGAAATGTTTTTTTTTTAAATCATTAGCACGATTGTACAGTGGCCGACAGGGGCAAACACCCTGCAACTTAAGAAAACACATGCAAATGCACAAAACACAAGCAAATTAAGAAAACACCTTAATTTAATTGATAAAACGTACATGCAGCATTTAGCAAACACGCTGCAAACACACACAACACAACCATATACACAAATACACTGCAAATACAGAAGCGGTGCAAAAAGAAAAGCAGATGCAACAAAAAAAACGCTGCATACAGATTACACAACGGAAGTTCTCCAGGCCTCTAAGGGAAACGCTAAGTGGAACAGCTGGATCTTCGACCTCACAAGGGTGGTTTTTCCGCTCACAGGCGCTAGGGGGGAGCGAGACGACCACCATTCACCTCAAAAAAAGTCACAACCATTCCAATGTCTCCGAAGCTGTTCAGTTAAGGTAAATTAAATACATCGATATCAATACCGCAACGATACTGTAGAGTTGACTCTTGGTGCTTTCACAAAATCTTTACACAAAGAGATTTGTGATAAATAATCATCAGTAATGTGGATATACTAGGCCCGTTCGAGATGAACTGTCCCTCGCCTGTAAAGTGGAGGCAGAGAGCAGGAGGCAGCAGCCGGGGGATGGGGACAAAAATCCGCTCAAGTGGGACATTTTCCAGCCGGTTCCAGCCGCCTTCAGGCTGAACAGGAAGTGACAGAAACACTGTGGTCAGACCCATATATCAGCTTGTACACAGTCTCCAGTTGTTTAAATTATGACAGAGTAGCTGCCAATGTGCTTTACATGCAGCCTGTTGCTTATTTTAATTAACACACTGTAGATGATCTGTAATCTGAACAGATTTAGTTTCTCTGACTTCTAAACGTCACTATCAGCCACACAACGTGTGTTCTGTACAGAACAAGCCAAGTTAGCAAGTAAAATCTCTCAAATTACAAAACTATAAAGAGTTTATACAAAACGTCTTCACGTTGAGTCGATTGTGAACCAATCAGCTGTTAAATCAGATGAGAGGCTGGTGAAAAGCAACTGCGCTACTTGCGTCTCAGAACTGCGACCGCCTTGATCTCGTGAGGTTATCGTTGTCTTTGTGTGCATGATGTCAGAGCAAGTCGGGATCAAGTCTGACACAAATTTAACCAGCATGCAACAGGCGGGAATCGCCGGTGATCCATTCTGTGCAGACCCGGCTGATCTCGAACAAGCCTAATGACAAAGTAGGTGAAGGCAAATAATAGAAAAGTTAGAACAATCTGGTAAGTTCAGCAAATGTCATCACTTTACTGTAATGCAGCCTTTAAAACCAGGAAAAGAAACAACTTATGCCATATTACGATATCCAAAATCTAAGACGATATCTAGCCTCATATCACAATATCCATAATTGATATACTGCCCAGCTCTAGCCTGAACCCCTTTACTTAATCAGAATTGACCTTTGTACACAAGTGCATCTTATTTAGTGTTTATTTTTTAATTTTTTTCAATTCATACGTTGCGCGTGACGTCACAACTATTAGCTGGTGGGCAAGAACAACAGTTTCCTAGCAACAAAACCTGGTAAGATAATCATCTTGCCAGGACGTTGCCAGGTTTACTTTACGAAAGTTGGTGTTTTGAGATGAAAAAGACATGCCAGAATCCAGATACTTGTTGTGCGTTTGGAAGCACTAACTGTAAACGTAACTAACAGACTCAGACAAACACACACACTGTACAGATGCAAAGACACACACACACACACAAACAAACAGCAGGCCAAGGAGGAGGAGGACACAATTGAGTTTCATAGCAGTGAGTTAGAAGAAATAAGAAATAGCATCATTTTTCTTTTAGCAAACATTAAAAACGGGCCCCACAGAACCGAACACCACACAAGGGTCACGGTGGGAATGGTCATGCGGTTCTTCTCGTCAGTCCACAAACATCGCAACTTTTTTTTTTTTAACAAAAGCTCCTGCAAAATCAGGCATTTTGGGCCACAACAATCTCAAAAAGGCAGCAAAATCCCGGAGGGACTGGTTAAAACCAGCCAAGATAACAACAGCCATGGAAACCATGGTTACAGATACAGGCTACATGGTAACGCTGGCTGCACAGACTATACAGACACAGACTGCTGCGATTGACTGACACACACAAACACACCGTTAAAGTTATTGATCTTTATCTTTTTTATTAATCTATGTGGGTGCATTTAATGACCAGGATATCATTTATATGATGATATTTTAGCATATAGGGTGTAGCGCTACGTATTCAGATGAAGACTTCATCGCACGATTAGCAAACGTTACCGGGTAGCTAGCTAGCTAGCAACACTCACCTTTGCTTTGATTATGAAGATATTCCTGTTTTTCACCTCCCATACGACAGCGTTGTAAACCTTTACACTCTTGAAAAAAAGATTTCTGTAGTTTTGTAGGCTCTCATTTTGTGTGCGGTGTAAGGTGACAGATTCTCTATGAGATATGTTGATGTAAACATCTCCAAACTCCAAGTCTGGTAGAGACTTGAACAGCTTCAAAGCAATGAAAACCTGAGCGGGTGCTGTGTACGGATCACCAATTCTGGGTATGTTAATCTTTTCATGATATCTAATTTTAACATTCAGTGACATACAGTATAGTCTAAATAGTTGATTGATTGATCTGGCTGCCCACTGTTTGTCGTCATTTTCCCGGCGTTTCTTGCCCGCCAGGTATCCATGGTGATCACGTGAGTGCAAAGTATGAATTGCCATATTCTCATCTTCATCTGCTCTGTGAAGGCTGATGACTTTAGTTATGCATTGATCTATCTGTATAGTTGCTTCTTTTTTACCATTGTTTTTACTCATATTTTTCTTGGTTTTTCTTTAGTCATTTTTCCTCATTAATGCTACTTGATCCGAATTTTTATGTTCCCATAGTTTGTCATAATGTTTTACTGTTTTATGTTTGCCTCCAGTAATGAGCTGTGTAATGGCTGGTTTTGGTAAGTGCTATAAAAAGTGTAGTTTATGATCATTATTATTTAGTTCTGGCATACATTCTATACTGAATTCATATCTTTGCAGACTATCATCTAATAAGATCTATAAATTCAGACTGGTGGTGAGAAGACATTGAACCAGAAATGGAAAGATGGTAAAAAAAAAGTACAACATATAGGGAGAGTTGAAAGAGATGAAGGGACGATACGAATCAGTTTGAAACACAGGTACAGGCTAATAATTTTCCAGATGAGATTAGGAATTTGAAATATTAGTCACGCCGGAAGCCCAAGACGTAGCGCTCATTTTCCACATCCCGTCTATCTCTGAGCCTTTTTGTCTCCCAGCCTCATTAGCAGCGCGGCTTTATATCTTATTACGTCAGCTGCTTATTGGTGAGAATCAAAGGCAAATCTGTACCACTGCTTCCTCTTTCATGTTTGTCCCTCTCGTCCCACTTCTCCCTTTTTCTCCCTTCCCCTCTGTCTCTCCAAAGGATGGTAAGAATTTTAATGACAGCTGAGAGGATTTTCAGAGATTTAATAGGAAATTGTGACTGCCACTCAAAAGGATCTGGGATTATTCGACAAAAGGAAGAAAAAAAAAAAAAAAAAACAGGGGGGGAAGGAGAAAGGGACAGGAGTGAGATTGAGAGACAGAAGGAAAAAATCCTGGTTTAGTTCAAACAAAGACATTAACTGGTTTTTGCATATGGTAGTCATGCAGGCTGGACTCCAGGAGCCAGAAACACAGACACACAGACACACACACACACACACACACACACACACACAGCTCATGCTGGAGGTCTACAAGGCAAGGCAAGGCAGACAAGGCAAAGCTATTCTCTCCAACACATTCACTGGCTTCCTTTGGGAGATGTGTGTATGTAATATGTATCATGTATATTATTTTATGCCTCCCAGCGGACAGCTACACCTCCTCTAAATGTTACTTATTGCTGGACTTGATTGTGGCTGACAGCCGGTACATAAACAGGACATTCATTAGGTTGAAACAGGCAGCCACCCGTGGAGAGATGCGTTTACCGTCAACAGGAACATGCATGCACACTGTGATTATTACCATGGAGACCCTATGCTACAGACAGACCCCAAAGTACACAGTGAATTGCCAAGAAAAAAATGACACTAAATAAGAAACAAGGGAAGAACAGAGCATTCCCCTAAACATATACGATGTTGCAGTGAGTTGGATTTTGAGAAATTAATGTTAAAATAGTTTAATAAAAGGTGACGGTCAGTATCTGTGGACATGTCAGCTGCTGGACACTCGGACGCTCATTCAGCCTGAATACTGAGCTGTGTGTTCTCATGAGTGAAGCCTGAGCCTGGCTCTCTCACACACACACACTCACACACACAAACACACACGCACAGAGTACTACTCCCACCTACTGGACACATGCAGAACAGAAACACACCCACACATTTGTGTGTGTGTGTGTATATATACAGTATATATATATATATATATATATATATATATATATATATATATATATATATATATATATGTGTGTGTATGTGTGTATATGTGTATGTGTGTGTGTGTGTGTGTCAAGTTGGAGTGAAAAAGAAAGTTAACACCTTTACTTGCTTTTATATCATTTCCTCAACTACTACTGACTAACTTAATCTTTCTTTAATATTAATGTATGCGGGGTATTGTTGATGTATTGCTCCCATTAGCAGAATGGTTGCCAGGGGCAGGGGGAAATTCTAGGATCACAGGGTTAGGGGTGCCCAGCTCCCTTTTAACCGTCATGTTGTCCTCGGGTCAAATCGACCCGTTTTCCTATATCAATGTTCTTTTTAATTACCCAAAACAACATCATTGATTCCACACAACGCTTTTCGGCAAGTGCAAATCTCTACTTTCATTAATTTTGGGGTATCTTATTCAATTTTGTGGCATTTAAAAACAAACAAATTGAAGTGATTTTGAAATAGCATTGAGTAAAAGTTGACATGCTCCAGTCTGTTAATATCCATCAACATACTTTCCGTTCATTTTAGTCTAAACAAAATTCTAATTTCTGCTTTTCTAACTCAAACATTGGTTATTATTTCCTATAAATTAGATTTATTGACCATCAATTCCAAAAATAACTTTTAACCTTAAGTTAATGAGGTAGTGTTGAAAAAAAGCATCAAAATTGATGAAAAAGGGACAAAATTGTTTCAATTTTGACGGGAAGACAACAAAAGGGTTAACAAAGTTTTTTTTTAAAGTTTTTTTAAACCTTATCCTGCTGTGCTAACTGTGCATTTTAACATAATTTTGAACCATCATGATATGGGAGACTCTGAATTATGTAACTAGAAAGACGGCAACATTTCCAAGAAAAACGACTTTAATGCTGAGCCGCTGGGCCAGTACTACAAATTTGAGGTGGCATTACAATTTAAATTGGATATGTATTTTTATTTATTTCCAAAATACAGTAGCAGTAACTTTTAGAAAATAGGGATTGATGTAACGTTTGACTACTGGCTGACCAGCACTATTTTCTGAATGATCTCGGCATAATGGATTCTGGGTTTAGTTTCACGAGGCTGGGATATTCCCGGAGCAGAACTCCTTAGCTCACAATAGATTAACACTTTTTTCACACTTTGTTTTATTCCATTTTTTTTACAATTATTTTTTAAGTGTGCCGAGATCAAGTAAAAAAAGGGCTAAAATCGCCCCTGGCCATGAGGGAGAGATGTTAATTCTTTGGGGGAGCGGTAACCCCCACTGCTCTTGGCTGATTGGTGCCATCGCTGTTCACTGTGTTATCGTATCTGGCATCCACTCACTATTTAAACCATAAGTGTGTAAGGAATAGCACATGGAAGCTGCACACAGTCTCGATTCATAGAAACACCCCAGCACATGTCCAGACCGCTCATGTTTTATTGTTATTGATGAAAATAAAGTCACCCGCACTGACCTGCCCTCAATGAAATAAATCTGTAAAATAACAGGAAACATTCTGGCAGCTCATTACTCAGACTTTTTCCCCGTAAAAAAAAAATATAATGTATTTGTTTAGCTGCAGTAAAAACAAACAATAAAAAAAAACATTTCTGTTATTTAAACTTCTGTCATACAAAGCTGCTCCAGTTGGAAAACATCTCAAATTAAAACTTTTTAAATAATTTAAAGCTTTTTTTTTTTTTTTTTTTTTTTTTGTTGCAGACGTGGTCTCCCCTATCAAGACTGTACGCTGTTACCCTAACAACAAGCCATGGGTAACACAGGAGGTTAAGGCTGTCCTCAACAGGAAGAAGGCTGCCTTCAGGAGCAGGGACAGGGAGGCCATGAAGGCAGCACAGCGGGAGGTGAAACACTGTGTGAGGGAAGCTAAGGACAGCTACAGGAGGAAGGTGGAGCAGAAGCTGAGGGAGAACAACATGAGGGAGGTCTGGGAAGGTGTGAGGACCATCACAGGTCACAACACAAAGACCAGAACAACAGGGGGGACAATGGAGAGGGCCAAGGAGCTGAATAACTTTTTCAACAGGTTTAACCAGCCCTTGTCCCCCACCCCCCACCCCCACCCTCACCGCAGCAATGTTCCCTTCCTCCACACACCCCCTGACACCACCACATCCCAGTCTGCACACTCCCCCCCCAACACCACAATACCCCCCTACTCCTCTCAATACAACACCCGCCCCACATCACCACAGACCAGGTCCAAGGACAGCTGAGGAAGCTCCGGCCCAGGAAAGCGGCAGGCCCGGATAAAGTGTGTCCGAGACTGCTGAAGACCTGCGCAGCCGAACTGGGGGAGCCGCTCCAACGGATCTTCAACCTTAGCCTGCAGTAGGGAGAGTGCCCACCCTTTGGAAGACCTCCTGCATCGTCCAGTTCCCAGAAGGAACAGGCCCAGCGAGTGAATGACTTCGACTGGTGGCACTCACTTCACACCTGATGAAGATGTTGGAGCGGCTCTTCCTGCCTCTCAGACCTCAGGTAAGCCCGCCCAGGACCGCCCACAGTTTGCGAGTAAGCCAGATGTGTGTGTGGAGGACGCCATCCTCTACCTGCTTACACCGGGGCCACTCCCATTGGATAAGGGGAATGGCACAGTGAGGGTATCTTCTTGGACTTCTCCAGTGCCTTTAATACCATCCGGCCCCCTATACTCCAGGACAAATTGATCAGAATGGGAGTGGACCCCTATCTGGTGGACTGGATCAGAGACTACCTCACCAACAGGCCACAGTACGTCAGGCTGAAGGACATCATGTCTGACACTGTGGTCAGCAGCACTGGAGCCCCACAAGGCACAGTGCTAGCTCCTCTTCTTTCACCGTACACCTCGGACTTCGTTACAACTCAGAGCTGTGTCACATACAGAAGTACGCAGAGGACACAGCCATTGGGTGTATCAGGGGTGACCGGGAGGAGGAGTATCGGAGTCTGGTGGGGGACTTTGCTCTCTGGTGCGCACTAACTGCCTACAGCTCAACACCTCTAAGACGAAGGAGCTGGTCGTTGACTTTGGGAGGTCCAGACCAAGACCGCGACCGGTCTGTTAGAGAGAGTTGAGGTGGAGGCAGTTCAATCGTACAAATACCTCGGGCTGTGGCTGGACAACAAACTGGACTGGACAACACTCAGCAGCCACCTAACAGGAAGACACAGAGCCAGCGGTACTTCCGAGGAGACTGCAGTCCTTTAACATCTGCAGCAAACTGCTGTGTGGTGTGTTTACAGTCTGTGGTCACCGTGTCCTCTTCTACACTGTGGTGTGCTGGGGGGGCAGCATATCAAAGGACACCCACAGGCGGATAAAACTGATCAGGCGGGCCAGCTCTTGGTCGGCATGAAGCTGGACTCACTGGTGACGGTGGGCAGAGAGGAGGACATTGGACAAACTGCTGGACATTACGACAATGCCAGCACCCTCTGCACAAGTCATCAGCACCCAGAGGGGCCGGTTCAGTGGAAGGCGTGCTCCTTCCCAGTGCCGGACCAACAGACTCAAGGACTCCTGTCCCTCATGCCATCAGACTATACAACGCTCAATAGGGGGGAGGAGGAAATAGGGCAGAGAGGGACAAACATAATCATAATACATACATACAGTACCATACAGACATGCATACATACAGTACAACATACTACATACATACATACATACATACAATATACAACTACATACATACATACATACATACACATACACAACATACATACATACATACAGTACACATACACACATACATACATGCACACCTGGACTTAAATTCACACCTGGTCACTTTATAATAATTTTTTAACACTGGACTAAACACTGACACTTTAATAATAATTTATGGTCTTTTCTTTGTTTATTTGACAAATGTTCTTATTGTTGTTATATTGGTATTTTGTTGTCTTTATACTGTCTTTTTATCTATTTTTTATTTCTTTTTTTTTCTTGCTAAAACTGCTGCTAGAACTTTCAATTTCCTGCGGGAGTCATCCCAAAGGATCAATAAAGAGAAGTCTAAGTCTAAGTCTAAGCTGTAAAATCTTCTAATAAACTGGAACCAGAAAATGTTTGTCTTCATATAAAAAATAACCTTAACATTAAAGACATTTGACAGTTAGATTATTTATTTGTAGATTGTAGAATTTGGGGGGGTACGCATTATAGCTTTAAATATAGCTTTAATAAAGCGTTGAAAAAAAACATTGAATAAAACGCCAAAAGGGCTTTAAA
>NC_045752.1:21120546-21122859 GCF_008692095.1 Etheostoma spectabile
GACTTAGACTTCTCTTTATTGATCCTTTGGGATGACTCCCGCAGGAAATTGAAAGTTCTAGCAGCAGTTTTAGCAAGAAAAAAAAAGAAATAAAAAATAGATAAAAAGACAGTATAAAGACAACAAAATACCAATATAACAACAATAAGAACATTTGTCAAATAAACAAAGAAAAGACCATAAATTATTATTTTTTGTTGCACGACGTGGTCTCCCCTATCAAGACTGTACGCTGTTACCCTAACAAAAGCCATGGGAACACAGGAGGTTAAGGCTGTCCTCAACAGGAGAAGGCTGCCTTCAGGAGCAGGGACAGGGAGGCCATGAAGGCAGCACAGCGGGAGGGAAACACTGTGTGAGGGAAGCTAAGGACAGCTACAGGAGGAAGGTGGAGCAGAAGCTGAGGGAGAACAACATGAGGGAGGTCTGGGAAGGTGTGAGGACCATCAAGGTCACAACACAAAGACCAGAACAACAGGGGGGACAATGGAGAGGGCCAAGGAGCTGAATAACTTTTTCAACAGGTTTAACCAGCCCTTGTCCCCACCCCCCACCCCCACCCTACCGCAGCAATGTTCCCTTCCTCCCACACACCCCCTGACACCACCACATCCCAGTCTGCACACTCCCCCCCCAACACCACAATACCCCCCTACTCCTCTCAATACAACACCCGCCCCACATCACCACAGACCAGGTCCAAGGACAGCTGAGGAAGCTCCGGCCCAGGAAAGCGGCAGGCCCGGATAAAGTGTGTCCGAGACTGCTGAAGACCTGCGCAGCGAACTGGGGGAGCCGCTCCAACGGATCTTCAACCTTAGCCTGCAGCTAGGGAGAGTGCCCACCCTTTGGAAGACCTCCTGCATCGTCCAGTTCCCAGAAGGAACAGGCCCAGCGAGTGAATGACTTCCGACTGGTGGCACTCACTTCACACCTGATGAAGATGTTGGAGCGGCTCTTCCTGCCTCCTCAGACTCAGGTAAAGCCCGCCCAGGACCGCCACAGTTTGCGGTACAGCCAGATGTGTGGTGTGGAGGACGCCATCCTCTACCTGCTATACACCGGGGCCACTCCCATTGGATAAGGGAATGGCACAGTGAGGGTTCTTCTTGGACTTCTCCAGTGCCTTTAATACCATCCGGCCCCCTATACTCCAGGACAAATTGATCAGAATGGGAGTGGACCCCTATCTGGTGGACTGGATCAGAGACTACCTCACCAACAGGCCACAGTACGTCAGGCTGAAGGACATCATGTCTGACACTGTGGTCAGCAGCACTGGAGCCCCACAAGGCACAGTGCTAGCTCCTCTTCTTTCACCGTACACCTCGGACTTCGTTACAACTCAGAGCTGTGTCACATACAGAAGTACGCAGAGGACACAGCCATTGGGTGTATCAGGGGTGACCGGGAGGAGGAGTATCGGAGTCTGGTGGGGGACTTTGCTCTCTGGTGTCGCACTAACTGCCTACAGCTCAACACCTCTAAGACGAAGGAGCTGGTCGTTGACTTTGGGAGGTCCAGACCAAGACCGCGACCGGTCTGTTAGAGAGAGTTGAGGTGGAGGCAGTTCAATCGTACAAATACCTCGGGCTGTGGCTGGACAACAAACTGGACTGGACAACACTCAGCAGCCACCTATACAGGAAGACACAGAGCCAGCGGTACTTCCGAGGAGACGCAGTCCTTTAACATCTGCAGCAAACTGCGTTGTGGTGTTTTACAGTCTGTGGTCACCGTGTCCTCTTCTACACTGTGGTGTGCTGGGGGGGCAGCATATCAAAGGACACCCACAGGCGGATAAAACTGATCAGGCGGGCCAGCTCTTGGTCGGCATGAAGCTGGACTCACTGGTGACGGGGGCAGAGAGGAGGACATTGGACAAACTGCTGGACATTACGACAATGCCAGCACCCTCTGCACAAGTCATCAGCACCCAGAGGGGCCGGTTCAGTGGAAGGCGTGCTCCTTCCCAGTGCCGGACCAACAGACTCAAGGACTCCTGTCCCTCATGCCATCAGACTATACAACGCTCAATAGGGGGGAGGAGGAAATAGGGCAGAGAGGGACAAACATAATCATAATACATACATACATACCATACAGACATGCATACATACAGTACAACATACTACATACATACATACATACATACAATATACAACTACATACATACATACATACATACACATACACAACATACATACATACATACAGTACACAGTACACACATACATACATGCACACCTGGACTTAAATTCACACCTGGTCACTTATAATAATTTTTTAACACGGACTAAACACGGCCACTTT
>NC_045752.1:21122884-21123020 GCF_008692095.1 Etheostoma spectabile
GAGTCCTTGAGTCTGTTGGTCCGGCACTTGGGAAGGAGCAGCCTTCCACTGAACCGGCCCCTCTGGGTGCTGATGACTGTGTGCAGAGGGTGGCTGGCATTGTCAGTAATGTCCAGCAGTTTGTCCAATGTCCTCC
>NC_045752.1:21123153-21146642 GCF_008692095.1 Etheostoma spectabile
AGACTGGTAAAACATCCACAGCAGTTTGCTGCAGATGTTAAAGGACTGCAGTCTCCTCGGGAAGTACCGCTGGCTCTGTGTCTTCCTGTATAGGTGGCTGCTGAGTGTTGTCCAGTCCAGTTTGTTGTCCAGCCACAGCCCGAGGTATTTGTACGATTGAACTGCCTCCACCTCAACTCTCTCTAACAGGACCGGTCGCGGTCTTGGTCTGGACCTCCCAAAGTCAACGACCAGCTCCACTACAGAAGTACGCAGAGACACAGCCATTGGGTGTATCAGGGGTGACAGGGAGGAGGAGTATCGGAGTTGGTGGGGGACTTTGCTCTTGGTGCGCACTAACTGCACTACAGCTCAACACCCTAAGACGAAGGAGCTGGTCGTTGACTTGGGAGGTCCAGACCAAGACCGCGACAGGCCATGTTAGAGAGAGTGGGGGAGGCAGTTCAATCGTACAAATACCTCGGGCTGTGCTGGACAAACAAACTGACATGGACAAACACTCAGACAGGCCAACCTATAACAGGAAGACACAGAGCCAGCGGTACTTCCCAGGAGGAGACGCAGTACCTTTACCATCTGAGACAGCAAACTGCTTTTTTGTTTGTTGGTGTCTTTTTTTATTTTGGTGAGTTTAAAGCTGTGGTCACCAGTGTCCTCTTTACACTGTGGTGTGCTGGGGGGGCAGCATATCAAAGGACACCCACCAGGCGGATAAACTGATCAGGGGGACCAGACCTCTGTGGTCGGATGGAAGCTGGACTCATGGTGCGGTGGCAGAGAGGAGGACATTGGACAAAACTGCTGGCATTACGGACAATGCCAGCAACCTCTGCCAACAGTCATCAGCACCCGAGGGGCCGGTTCAGGGAAGGCTGCTCCTTCACCAGTGCCGGAACAACAGATCAAGGACTCTCTGGTCCCTCATGCATTCAGGACTATACAACGCCCAATAGGGGAGGAGGAAATAGGGCAGAGGAAGAATACAAACTACTGACACCAACGGACTCAACGTAATACAGACATACAGACATAACATGATATCATACATCACATACATAATAATACATGACATACATACACTAACATACATACATTACACATAATACCTACGAACATAACTATACATACATACAGTACACATACAACATACTATAATGCACACCTGGACTTAAAATTCACACCTGTCACTGATCAAATTTTTTAACACGGACTAAACACTGACCACTGAATAATATTTATGGTCTTTTCTTGTTATATTGCAAAATGTATCGTATGTTGTTATATTGCGTATTTTTATGTCTTATTTACTGCTTTTATACATTTTTTATTTCTTGTTTTTTCTTGCTAAAACGCTGCTAGCAATTTCAATTACTGGCGGGAGTCATCCAAAGGATCAATAAAGAGAAGTTAAGGCCTAAGTCTAAGCTGAAAATCTTCTATAAACTGGAAACCAGGAAAATGTTGTCTTCATATAAAAATAGAACCTTAACATTAAAGACATTTGACAGTTAGATTATTTATTTGTAGATTGTAGATATTTGGGGGGGTACGCATTATAGCTTAAATTAGCTTTAATAAAGCGTTGAAAAAAAACATTGAATAAAACGCAAAAGGGCTATTAAAAAAAAAAACAAAAAAAAAAAGCTTAAATATTAATTAAAAGTTTTAATTTGAGAGAGTGTGTTCCACGGAGCAGTTGGATGAGACAGAAGTTTAAAAATAACAGAAATGTTTTTTTTATTGTTTATTTTTACGACAGATAACCAATACATTATATGTTTTTTTTCGGGGAAAAATCTCGAGTAATGAGCTGCCAGAAGTTGGCCTGTTATTTTACAGATTATGTTCATTGAGGCACGGTCGTGCGGGTGACTTTATTTTCATCAATAACAAATAAAAAACATGACGGTTGGAACATGTGCTGGGTGTTTGTTTTATGAATCGCGACTGTGTGCAGCTTCCCATGTGCTTTCCTACACAATTATGGTTAAAGTAGTGATGGAGCCAGATCACGATAACAGTGGAACAGCGGATGCACACATCAGCCAAGAGCAGTGGGGGGTTACGCTCCCACCAGAAGAAAATCTCTCCTCATGGCCAGGGGGATTCTAGTTTTTTTTAGCCCTTTTTTTACTTGATCTCGGCACACTTAAAAAATAATGTAAAACAAATGAAATAAAACAAAGTGTGAAAAAAGTGGGTACATATATTTGAGCTAGGAGTCTGACCTCGGGAATATACCAGGACTCGTGAAACAAACCAGAATGCCATTATGCCGATGTCTTCAGAAAAAGTGCTGGTCAGCCAGGTAGTCAAAAGTTACATCAATGCCCATTTGTCTAAAGTTACGCACTGTATTTTGGAAATAAATAAAATACATATCCAATTTAAAGGTAATGCCACCTCAATTTGTAGTACTGGCCAGCGGTCAGCATTACAAAGTCTTGTTTTTTCTGGAAATGTTGCGTCTTTTCTAGTTACTAATCGGTCTCCCATATCATGATGGTTCAACAATAGGTTAAAATGCACCAGTTAGCACAGGCAGGATAAGGTTCTAAAAAAACTTAAAAAAAAACTTTGTTAACCCTTTTGTGTCATTACCCGTCAAAATTGAAACAATTTTGTCCCCTTTTCATCAATTTGATTGCTTTTTTTCAAACATCTACCTCATAACTTAAGGTTAAAACGTTATTTGGAATGAGGGTCAATAAACTAATTTATAGGAAAAATAACCATGTTGAGTTAGAAAAAGCAGAAATTGATTTTTTGTGTAGACTAAAATGAACGGAAAAGTATGTTGATGAGATTTAACGATGCGAGCATGTCAACTTTTACTCCAATGCTATTTCAAAATCACTTCAATTTGGTTTGTTTTAAATGCCACAAAATTGAATAGGATACCCCAAAATTAATTGAAAGTAGAGATTTGCACTTGCCGAAAAAGCTTTGTGTGGAATCAATATGGTTGTTTTGGGTTATAAAAGAACATGATATAGGGAAAAGGGTCGATTTGACCCGAGGACACATGACGGTTTAAAGGGAGCGGGCACCCCCTAACTCCTTGATACTAGAATGTTCCCACCTCCCCTGGCAAACCATTCGTAATGGAGCAATACATCAACAATACCGCATACATTAATATTAAAGAAAAGATTAAGTAGTAGTAGTCGTTGAGGAACTGATATAAAAGCAAGTAAGGTGTAACTTTCTTTTCCTCCAACTGACACACACACACACAACATACACAATATACACACATTACCCACATATATATAGATATATATATACGTACAATATTAGATATATATTATTATATATATATACTGTCTTATACACACCACACACACAAATGTGTGGGTGTGTTTCTGTGTGCATGCGTCCAGTAGGCTGGGAGTAGTATCGTGTGCGTGTGTGGGTGTGTTGTGTGGTGTGTGTGTGAGAGAGCCAGGTCAGGGCTCTAATCATGACGACACACTAGTCAGTATTCAGGCTGAATAATGTCGTCGAGTGTCAGCAGCTGACATGTCCAAGATACTGACCGCACCCTTTTATTACAACTATTTTTACATTAGTTCTCAAAAATCCAACTCACTGCCACACGTATATGTTAGGGGAATGCTCTGTTCTTCCACTTGTTTCTTATTTAGTGTCATTTTTTTCTTGGCACATTACTGTTACTTGGGCTGTCTGTGAGCATGTAGGGTCTCCATGGTAATCATACAGTGTGCCATGCATGTTCCTGGTTGAGGTAAAGCATCTCTCCACGGGGTGGCTGCCTGTATTCAACCTAGATAGGAATGATTTGTGATTCGTACCGGCTTCAGCACAATCAAGTCCAGCAATAAGTAAACATCTTATGAGGAGGTGTAGCTGTCCGCTGGGAGGATACAATAATATACTGATAGCTATAATAACCACACATCATCCCAAAGGCCATGAAGGTGAATGTGTTGGAGAGAATAAGCTTTGCCTGTCTGCTTGCCTTGCCTTGTAGAACTCCAGCATGAGCTGTGGTGTGTGTGTGCTGGTGGTGGTGTGTCTGTGTGTCTGGTGTTTGCGGCCTGGAGTCCAGCCTGCATGACTACCTATGCAAAAACCACAGTTAATGTCTTGTTTGAAAATAAACCAGGGATTTTGCTCGGTTCTGTCTCTCAATCTATCCGGTCCCTTTATCTCCCCCCCTGTTTTTTTTTTTTTTTTTTTCCTTTTGTCGAATATCCAGATCACTTTGAGTGGCAGTCACAATTCCTATTAAATTCTGAAAATCCTCTCACGTGTCATTAAAATTCTGTACCATCCTTTGGAGCAGACAAGGAAGGGGAGAGGGAAGGAAAAAGGTGAGAAGAAGTGGGCCGAGAGGGACAAACTGAAGAGGAAGAGTGGGTACAGATTTGCCTTTGATTCTCACAAGAAGACAGTGAGTAATAAGTATTAAAGCCGCGCTGCTAATGACGGTGGGAGACAAAAAGGCTCAGAGATAGACGGGAGTGTGGAAAATGAGCGCTACGTATTGGGTTCACGCGTTCGTGACTATATTTTCAAATTACCTAATCTAATTCTGGGAAACTAATATTAGCCCTGTACCATGTGTTTCAAAGGATCGGTATGTCCCTTCATCTTTTAAACTCTTCCATATAGTTGTTACTTTTTTTTACCATCTTTCCATTTCTGGTTCAATGTATTCATCACCACCAGTCTGAATTTCTAGGATCATTAGATGCATAGCTCTGCAAGATAGAATCAGTATAGAATGCTATGCCAGAACTAAATAATAATGATCATAATACACTTTTATAGCACTTACCCAAAACCAGCCATTACACAGCTTTACTGGAGCAAAATAAAACAGTAAAAATTATGACAAACTATGGGAACATAAAAAGTCTAGGATCAACGTAGAATTAATAGAAGGAAAAATGACTAAAGAACAAAACAAGAAAAAATATGAGTAAAAACATGGTAAAAAGAAGCAACATCAGATGAGATCCAATGCATAATCACTAAGCATCAGCCTTCACAAGAGCAGATGAGAGAGGAGACATATGAAAATACTTTGCACCTCAGTGGATTCACAGGGTACCTGGCGGGCAAGAAAGCGGGAAAAACGACAAACGTGGGCAGCCAACTCAACAATATATTTAGACTATAACTGTAGTCATGAATGTTAAACATTAAATATCATTGAAAAGATTACATACCCAGAATTGGTGATCCGTACACAGGCACCGCGCAGGTTGTCATGCTTGAAGCTGGTTCAAGTCTCTTACCAGACTGGAGTGTTGGAGGATTTACCTCAACATGATCTCATAGAGAATCTGTAACCTTACCACGCACCCAAATGACGAGCTCTACAAAAAACTACAGAAATACTTTTTTTCAAGAGTTGTAAGTTACAACGCTGTCCGTTATGGGAGGTGAAAAAAACAGGAATATCTTCATAATCAACGCAAAGGTGAGTGTTGCAGCTAGCTGAGTACCCGGTAAACGTTTGCTAATCGATGCGATGAAGTCTCATCTGAAAATACGTAGCGGCTACACCCATATGCTAAAATATATCATATAAATGAATCCTGGTCATTAATGCACCCACATAGATTAATTAAAAAGATAAAGATCAATAACCTGTAACGGTGTGTTTGGTGTGTCAGTCAATCGCAGCAGCTGTGTCGGTATAGTTCTGCAGACCAGCGACCATGTAGCCTGTATCTGTAACCATGGTTCCATGGCGGTGTTATCTTGCTGGTTTTAACAGTCCTCGCGGGATTTTGCTGCCTTTTGGATTGTTGTTGGCCCAAAATGCCTGATTTGCAGGAGCTTTGGTAAAAAAAAAAGTTGCGAGTGTTGTGGACTGACGAGAGAAACGCAGACCATTCCCACCGGGGAACCTTGTGTGGTGTCGTTGTGGGGCCCGTTTTTAATGTTTGCTAAAGAAAACTGATGATTTCTGTATTCTTTGCTAACTTCACTGCTATTGGAAACTCAATTGTCTCTCCTCCTTGGCGCTGTTGTTTTGTGTGTGTGTGTGTATTTGTATCTGTACAGGGTGTGGTGTTGTCGGAGTCTGTTGAGTTACGTTTACCCCAGTTGAGTCGCTGCCAAAGCACAATAAGTATCTGGATTTGGCATGTCTTTTTCATCTACTCAAAACACCAACTTTCGAAAGTAAACTGGCAAGTCCTGGCAAGATGATTATCTTACAGGTTTGTGCAGGAAACTGTTGTTTTGCCCACCAGTAATAGTTGTGACGTCACGCGAAGTATGAATTGAAAAAAAAATTTAAAAAATAAAACACTAAAATAAAGATGCACTTGGGTAAAAAGGTCAATCTGATTAAGGTAAAGGGGTTCAGGTCTAGAGCTGGGCAGTTACTTCATTATGGGAATGTGATGTGAGGCTAGATATAGTCTAGATGTTGGATATCGTACATGGGCATAAGTTGTTTCTTTCCGGTTTAAAGCTGCTACAGTAAGTGAGACATTTGAGAAACTTACAGATTGTGTCTAACTTGTTATTAATTGCCTTCACCTACTTGTCCATTAGGTTGTTCGAGATCAGCGGGTCTGCACAGAATGGACTCACCGGCGATTCCGCCTGTGCTGCTGGTTTTAAATTTGTGTCAGACATTGATTCCCGACTTGCTCATGACATCAGGCCACCAAAGACAACGATAACCTGCCGAGATCAAGGCAGTGCAGAGTTTGAGACGCAAGTAGCGCAGTGCTTTTCACCAAGCTTCTATGATTTAACAGCTGATTGGTTCACAATCGACTCACGTGAGACGTTTTGTATAAAAACCTATTTTTATAGTTTTGAATTGACGAGATTGTACTTCTAACTTGGCTTGTTGTAAGAACACACGTTGTGGGCCTGATAGGACAGTTTAGAGTCCAGGAAACTAATCTGTTCAGATTAAGATTCATCATATACAGTGTGTAATTAACATAAGCAACAGGGCTGCCATGTAAAGCCATTGGCAGCTAATCTGCATAATTTAAACAAACTGGGAGACTGTGTACAGCTGATAATGGTCTGACACAGGTTTCTGTCCAACTCCTGTTCAGCTGAGGCGGCTGAGAACCGGCTGGAAATGTTACCACTGAGCGGATTTTTGTCCCACATCCCCGGGCTGCTGCCTCATGCTATCTGCCTCCATTTACCAGGCGCGGAGGGCAGTTCATCTAGAACGGGCTAGTATATCCACATTACATGATGATATTTAATCACAAAATCTCTTTGTGTTAAGTTTTGTGAAAGCCAAGAGGTAAACTCTACAGTATCGTGTGCGGTATTTGATATCGATGTATTTAATTCCTAGAAGAACAGCTTCGGCGACAGTGGATGGGTTGTGACATTTTTTTTGAGGTGTGAATGTGGTCGTCGCGTCCCACCCTAGCGACTGTGATCGAAAAACCACCTTGTCGAGGGTCGAAATCCAGCTGTTTCCACTTAGCGCTTCCTAGAGCCTGGAGAACTTCCGTTTGAATTGTAGTCGTATTATGACAGGTGTTTTGCGTTTGGCATCTGCTTTTCTTTTGCACCGTTCTGTATTGCACGTGGATTGGTGTATATGGTGTGTTGGTGTGTTTGCAGCGGTGTTTGCTAAAATGCTTGCATGTAGTTGTAGCAATTTAATTAAGGTGTTTCCTTAATTTGCTTGTTGTTGGCATTTGCATGTTTTTCTTAAGTTGCAGGGTGGTTGCCCCTGTCGGCCACTGTACAATGTTGCTAAGATTTAAAAAAAAAAAAACATTCAGCCAGATGTTCTGTTACGACATGTTAGATAGCAAAAGCAGTTCGTGTTTTATGTGCCGTGGGCGGGGATTATCGTTGTGAAAGGCAGGTCTCTACAAAGCTACAGTCAAATGTGTGTGGTGACTAAACGCAAGGGACCATTGCAAGAATGGGGGACGAGATGAGACAGCTAACATGGAGAAGTATGCACCAACAGCTACTCTTAAAAGTATAGGTTGTACAACGTTTATTTTAACGCTAAATTTTTCCAACAGAAATGATTCATAGTTGTTTTCTGTTATTTGCAGTGTGGGACTTATTTGCGCTTCGCAATATAAATAGTTATTAACAGTGGTGGAATGTAACAAAGTACAATGACTTCCCACTGTGCTTAAGTACATTGACTCACGTATTCTACTTAAGTAGATCAATAGGCATACTTTGACTTTTATTGCACATTCAGTTAACTATCTATACTTTCGACTACCCCTACAGTTTCTAAACGTTCCATTACGTTTTCCGATCAGTTCCCCCCCTACCCCCGCAAAACGCCTTCGGACGGTGCAGTCCGTTCCAGCTCCCGATATTAACAAATCCCAATATGGCCCAACCAAGACCCGCACTCATTAAGCATTTATTGGCACAGTACAACTCAGCTGCTTCGGTTTCCAAGAACTTGGTCATGGTCATGGCAGAAAGAGGTAGTTACATTAGTCCGTTACGGTTTAGTCGTTACATACTCTGTGGCATTTACTCGTTGCATTACTTGAGTACAGTTTTTGCAAAAGTGATACTTCTAGGAGAGTGTAATTGTAATACTTTTTACTTTACTGAGTAGATATGTGAGAGAAGAAACCCTTACTCTTACTCGTATAGGTACAATATAGTTACATACTTTATCTTTACTTCTTTGGATATTCAATGGGCACATTGTTGTTACCCCCCCCCTCACCCCCGCGGCCGCTAGTTGGTAATGTTTAGTTTGAACAGAGAGAGCGAATTCAGACTAAAGGCTTCACCCGTGACGGGGTGACAAAGAAAACGTCGTTGTGCAGTCTCGGTCCCAGACTCAATGTCAGCGGCGGGACGGGGGTTAGACTTTTCAGCGTAGCAAAACAAAAATGTCCGAATCAAACGCCAGCAAGCAGACAGCCGAGGCGGGACCCCCCCCCCCCCCCCCCCCCCCCCCCCCCCCCCCACCCCCGCACCCCCCCCACCACCCGGCCTCATGTGAAGCAATGTTACCTTTTAGTACAAGGGACATACAGCAACTATTTATGAGTCCGTCTTCTGTGTCTAACCAAAAACAAACGTTACATCTGAAAATTCCAATCTAACTTGAGGACACATGTAGCCGTAAGTTTCCTAGAGTTTTTGGTGACGACTTGGTACTTTTACGTGAGTCATAGTACTTGAAGTAACAGTATTTTACTGGAGTCAATTTTTTGGATACTCTACCACTTGGTCACGTGTTAAGCATCAGGGGGGGGTTTTTTCCCCAGATAGGGTTAATATAAAACCCGTATCTTTATCGTAAAAAAAACACTCCCGGTCCGCCTCAGCTGTGACAAATGTGTGCAGCATTCACTGTCCTATGGAAAATAATGCACGGACGAGATCATGCAGATCACCCTGATAGAGAACCCAGATTTTAAGTCTGAACGTAAACTGGGCACAGATGGTAAGCCAATACCTTAACCAAAACTAACTTAAAGAAATGCCCCCAGCCTAAAACTTTAGACATTATGACTATGACATAAGAGAAAAAGCGGTCGCAAGTACTTTCACTTTTAACAGGAACAGAAATTGAAATCGGTACTTTTAATTTTTTACTAAGTAAGGTTGTCATTGTGGTATTCTACTTTTACCAAAGTACATATATCTCAGGTAATTTGGGCTGAGATTACAGTACTTCCTTCACACTAAATACTGCCTTATAGTAACGTAGCATTCACTACTCCTTTTTATGTAACTTATAAACCACGCAATGGATAAGCTTGAGTCACACGAGCTGAAAAAGGTTTCAAAAACACAAAATATAAATTAATTAAAGAACCTGTTTCTTCAGACAGTTTGCTAAACTGGAGCAAATTTGTCTGTGAGAAGTTTACAATAAACAGGAAGGTTCTGATTTTTACTGTAGCTACACACAAAATGTATGTATGGATTATATGTCGGTGTATATATGTGTGTGTTTGTGTTGGGTGTGTGTTGTGTGTGTGTGTGTAGATGTATTACATACAATATATAAAAATATATATGTGGTACTGTACATATGTAAAATACTGCTGATCTATACAGTATGGTGTGTATATATAAATAAATGTAATAAATGTAAAACTACTGCAAAATGTTCCTATGTCAGTCTAGGAATAAAGGGTACTACTTATATGCAAACACGTTAACACAATACATGCAATGATACGTCAAAGTCCAGGCTTGCCTAGCCTAAAGCCAGCCGGACTTAACCCCGGCAACAACATTTGAGGACGGGAAGTTTGCGTATTGACCACACATGGCTGGGCTAGCCCCCAATGTCCTCAAAATCTAGAAACGCTCATGCACCAACTAAACATCCGATGAACCGGGTGATTAGACGAAGACGTCACAAGCTCCGATATATCCATTAAACACACACCAACCAAAGCAGTCACTTTTTCACTTAGTTGACTATTTGCAAAAGCATGAACTGTATTCAATTAGTTGTCTCTGCAAGCTCCCTCCTCTTGTGAACTAAATGAACAAATATATTCAAGTTTTGTAATGATTTTAATGAGAGGGCTTTGCAAGGATGGATGCAATCTCGCTTCAATTGAACCACTTCAATTTAGGGCCCACATCAGCAACCCCACAATCTCCACATCAAAAAAAAAGATGAAGGGGGGTGTTGGCAGAAAAATACACACACACCACACACAGACCACAACTACACACCACACACACAAACACCAAAACACACACACAACACACACACACACACACACACACACACTCCCATCCAAGCCACTATTCACAAGCCTCGCTTTATCATAATTGCAGATAAATGAAGAAAGAACACAAGTGATTGTAAGTGATTTTTGCTGTGGAGCTCAGTTTTGGGGGATAGGTGGTGCAGACTGGAACAGCTGAGAGTAAATGGTGCGGAGCGGCCTTGGCAGCGAGCCTCACCTTCTTGCCCCGCTTCTTTTCAGATCCTAATATTTCATGTTACACTGTTTAATCGCAATGATTGCTGAGATAATTAATTGTACAGCAAATTTGGAAGTTCGAGACTCACGGTTCCTGCCATTTGACGGCCTCCACAGCGTCCCGGTAACGCTCGGCAGCTAATAATCCACATTACAATAACGATGCTAATAAATTAAGGGAATTGGGTGTTCTAGAAACCCAGCGCAATACCCCCAAAGCGTCGCTGTGGGCTGCGAGGGGCTCACGCTAGGTGTTTAGAGCTTGATTACCAAAGCGCCAGAGCAGAGCAAAGGGACGCCGGGGGAAGCGGCCTGAGATGACCTGCGGGATGTGCGGTGACGGAACCTGGGGGGCAAGATAAGGGCGGGATCATAGCCTGTTTAGAGCACTGGGCTGGGTGCTTTTATACAGCACAAACCCTTATGGTTTTTCAGGGCAGACAGAGGGACGAAACAACATAGGTGGGGCTTCAGTGACAAGCAGATAGTTGGGGTTCGGATCAGCCGAGCATTTAACCCAGGGCGCTTGGAGTGGACATTCAAAATCAAATTGACAGTATGCTGAAAGGGTGGGGGGAAATTGAGTGAAATTTGATTGGCAAGAAAGAGGAGGGAGTCTTTTAGCACAAGATTGACAGCAAACCAGAGACGGCACATAAAGCATATGGTCGTAAATTCCATCTAACAGATGGGGGGGGGGGGGGGACAAATTAAACATAACACTTTAAGTGCAATTATTGAAGTGGAACAAATAATTTATGCAACATTGTAATTGTGTGTAGCATATGTGTCGGGGGAACAGGTAAGTAAGCTGGCAAAGCTAGTTTATCTTTAAACTCAGATGATGATCTTTTCTCTACTCCAGATGATTGCTGACTGAGAACAGAGCGTCCTAGCAAGCAAGCTACTTAGATAGCAAACCAGTGGCCCACAAATTAACGCAAGATGAGTGATTTGTTTCGGCTCATTTTCTCTATCCAGCGTGTGGCACAAAAAGCACGCTGGGTGGACTTAGATAGTAGCTAGCTAACTATCATCAGGCTACCCAAAAAAGCTCCGTGACTTCACAATGCTAAAATAATGGCAAAATACCATGAAAAGTATTAATGCCTCAGCATAATCTTTATTAGAGAAAATAATCAATAGCCACGGTCCACCGGGACTCTCTTTGTGGCTAACGTAAACGGGAGAACAACAACAAGGTGGACACAAAGCACTGTGAAGCAAGGGTGGGGGGGGAGCTTTTTTTGCTACATGTGTGTTGTATGGTTTACTGTACAATGGGGTAGGTCCTGACCCACGTGACCCCCCAGCGTACTACAGGGTCTTTGTGATGGCTACAATAAGCCCAGGGATAACTCAGAATTAGAAAAACTGAACTATACCCTGCGTGGAGCAATCAGTGTAGCCATTTTGGGGAATAATTAAGGTCTCTTTAAAGCTTTGCATGGATCCGTGACACAGAGCTTTCTACCGCACAAGAGCGCAGGACAACGTTCTCAGTGAAGGGAAGTCGCCTCCACTTTCCTGTCCTCCGTTTGTGAGAAGCCAGCTTGAACCTTGGAAGCAGCCAAAGGGCGTTAAGGGCCTCTCTTCATGGATCACCAGGGTCCGGGTGGGGGGTCAAGCCTTGACTCTCGTAGTCTCAACTCCTTATCCATGCGTAGACCCCCGGCAACCTCCCAGCCTGCTGCTTGAAGGCTGGTGGCTGAATCCAGGACGGATTTGCAGCTCTCCAGGTAAAAAAGGTTTGACTGAATTTCCAGCAAATCGCTACGTTAATTACCGGTTTTCCCATAATCACATTTGACACCCCCCCCCCCGCCTATGCAGAATGCCGAATAGGGCTACCCACACGAACATCTGTCAGATTTTTTTCACACAAAGTTCTGAGAATAAGCCTCAGGAGAGCAAATATCAAGCGTGGTTATTGTCAATCGCATCCTTAGGAACAGGAGCACCCATTTAAGGTGGCCTGCCATTTAATACGGATAAATTGTGGGGCGAGTTTTCAAATCATTGGTAATTTTGTGTTATGAACGCGGAATCACATACATTTCAGATGGATCAAGCATTGCAGAGGAAAAAAAAAACTGCTTGCTTTCAGGGAAGTACCCGCTCTACTTGAAAAGGGAAAGGTAAATGACCATGGTTCCGTGCCTCAGTCCCATTCCGGATGGCTCAGGATGCAGCGTCATTTCAATGCCAAAACCCGGGATGAAAAGAAAGGGGGTGTTGGGCAGTAAAGGAAGGAAAAAAAAAAGAGAAATGGGAAGGATGGGGCAACAAAATGAGAGGAATGGACCCTGTCGTGCATGAAATTAAACAGATACCTCCAAAAATAACCGCCTGATGGATATGGCAGGCCTAATGGAAAGTCCCGCCTCTGCCTCTCTTTCTGGTGTTTCTGCAGGGAAGGCAGAGTGAGACAGTGTAACCTTTAAGGGAGTACAAATCGAGAAAGCTCTCCAGTTCCCCAGATTCGCTCTGCTGTGCTCGAGCGAAAGGCTTAGCTGGGCTATGGGTATTTGCTCTGCCAGTGTTGTCTTTGTGAACAGAACTGGTATCGTTGGGGGAAAACCTGTGCAGGGACTTCTTTCCCCCAATCCCTGTGTCTTGTTTTTGGTTGTTCTTCCAGGGCAGCTGCCTGTAGCCAGGGTAAGTGGATATAAGATACAGCCCCACGCTCGACTTAAACTTACTGGGCCACTAACAAACATGCCTGAGGAAATGGCTTGCTTCCAAGCGTCTGGACGAGACTGGATTTTTTAGACAATGCTGGTATTGATTTTTTAGAGTTAAAAAACCCTTTGAACCCTTGGCTGTGCCTTGGTGTTCATGCATCTATGCACAGGGTTTTAGCAGAATACTCTTTGTCTGAATGAAAGCCATGTATACCTTGACATTGATGCCGGAGTAGATCAGCTTATCCGAACTGCAAATCACGGCTATCGGAGGTACATATTGTTTAAGGACAATTTCTTTTAAAAAAACAAAAAAAAAAAAGCTGGGGATTTTTGCTTAATAAGCTAATACACAAGAGAGAGAGCAGCTAGGGACAAGCAAGAGAGGGATGACATGCAACAAAGGGTCCTGGCCTGACTTAAAGGGACAATGTCATTTGTGCTGGAAGGCCCTAGCTCACCAGGAAGAGTGTGCGCACCCAAGAGAGCGGCTCTGGGTTGAATCTGAATTGCAGCTTTTTCTGTGTGTCATCCACCATATCTCTCCCGATTCAATGTCTATCCCATTTAATTAATAAAGGGAAAAGCCCCAAAAAAATAATCTTTAAAAAACCAATGGACATGGACTTCGGTTGGTGTGTGCTAGCTTAGTGGTCACTAAACTGTAGCTAAAGTAGCTTTCTATAGACCTTAGTGGTCCCTAAGACTGTATTGAAGTCTCTTTTACATAGACCTTAGTGGTTCCCATATAAGGTATCTGAAGTCTCTTTTAGATAGACTAGTGGTCCCCTACTACTGATCTGAAGGTCTTTTATATGACCTTAGTGGTTCCTAATCACTGATCTGCAGTCTATTTTATATAGACGTAGTTGGTCCCCTAATACTGTCATCTGAAGTCTCTTTATATGACCTGTAGTGGTTCCCTAATACTGGTATTGAAGTCTCTTTTATATAGACCCTTAGTGGTCCCTAATTACTGTATTGAGACTCTTTTATATAGACCTTAGTGGTCCCCTAATACTGTAGCTGCTGAAGTCTCTTTTTATAGACCTTAGGTGGCCCTAATACTGTATCTGAAGCCTCTTTCCCAAATTCACCTTGGCGGCAGAAGTACAGCCACTAGAGCCAGGCACAAGAGCCTTCCTGAGTTGTGCCCATTTCTGAGTCTGTAGCTTTAGAGGAAGAGGGAGGGGGGGGGGGGCCACGATGGAAGCTGGGGATGTGGCCTTGACCTACTGCCAGTTTGTCAATTTGAAAGCCATGATGTCTGTCTCTTCATGGGTGGGCCAAATATCGGGTGGGAAAAGCAGAGAAAGGGGAGGTAACCTTGCTCTAAATGGCCATTCACAGGGAAAGATTCCAGATCGCATATGAGCTTCCTTTGCTAAAAATCGGCGCAGGCTCCACGGGCTCGGGTACCCCATCGCATTTCTAGCCACTGGGGGAAATAGGCAGGATGGGGAACTAATAGTACTGTGAAAAAAAAAAAATACTCAAAAGTGAAATTTCCATGCATGGGACTTTACACCTTTGACAAATCAATACATGGTCATTGAGGTTAAAATCCTAGCCAGAAGGGTGCTGCACAAATGTTACACGATTCCAAAAAAATTTTTTTTTTAAAAAATTTTTTTTTTGGGAAAGATTTGTCTGTATTCCCACATTCTCCAAACAACTACACTTCATGAATGACAGAGGAGAGTGTAGGTTACATTTAAATTGCTACAAGAGTTTTTAGCTCACTAGAAGAACTTACTCTCGTTCAAACAAAACACGCCCCAATCTCGATACACTTGATCTCTCAAGGCGAGATATGACAAGTGGGCAAACAACCTTCGATGAAGGCCTTCTACAAAAAAGGTTAAAAGCTGAAGATTATTTTAAAGGCTGTTGCCAGGGTCAAGAAAACCATGTCATGGTTCAAGCGTATAATGCCATGGAGACGAAACGCATTTAGCTCAAGGTACACTGTTTCTGTATCTATTCCGTTCACACGTAGTGAAGGGCCGCATATTGCCAACAGTTCCAGTTTGCACTGTAATTGGAAGTATAACTCTAACTTCTTAGACTTAACCCTTTCATGTAGTCGGGTTCAAATTCACCAATTTCAACTTTACAATAAGAAAAATGTACATGTTGTAAATTTTTCTATCTCAAAATCAATGCCCTACCCTTTTTTCTGTGTAAAAATGTATTCCTGACTCAAAATTATCTGGATTCTACACCAAAACTTATGTTTTTTTCCAGCTAGAATAACACATCAGGATTTTTAATATGAACTAGATATAACCGTATGACAAAAAACAAATCACACTTCCATTTTGATTGTGTTCTAGTAGAGAGATTGCATTCCCTATACAATGTTATCTCAATTGTTAATTTGAGAAAAAATCCACTATTGTTTATCGATTTTTGAATGAAAACTTGTCTGCAGAACGTTTTAAAACCCATTTAAGCCAGAGTCAATTTACCGAGGTATACGAGAATGTTCCGAAGTGAAGACACTACAAGGGTAAGAAGGCTCTGAACATGGTGATGCGAAATATTTGATCTAGGCAACTACAATTGGTAATTTTAGAATTTGACCAAGATGTGTCACAGTTGAACTTGGTCAGTGTTGTGGTTCGGTATGCGTTGTTGTCTCGTCTATTTTATATTGGTATTTTCCCGCGTGTGATTTTTGTTCCAAGCACGTGTCCCTTGCGCGGGTTTCCTGTACCCTGTATATTAGTCTTGTGTCTCTCTTGTCCTTTGTAGATAGTTTGTCTCGTCCGGTCGTGCGGTTGTTTGTTTGTATCCTCCCAGCGGCTTCAGTAGTTTTGTTTTTAGTTTCTTTCTCTTTGGAATCTTGGAATTTTGGGACGTTGTTTGTGCCTAGCTGGTTTGAGCCCTTGTGTGTTTGCTTTGTGATGTTTTGGATCCCTTTTTTTGTTGGTGTTAACTAAGCCTATCACTAACCTTTCTCCTGCATGCCGTCTCCTCTCGGATTTGGGTCTGAACCCCCTAACTGTAACAGTAAGGAAGCTTCATGAGACCCATTAACCTTTGTCATTTATTTTCTGAGCCCACTATAGGGTCGGTAAGGGTTAAGGAAAAAGAAATGGCTTTCGACCTTTTAGTTTGAACAGAAAAGAGTCATAGTGGGGCTCAGAAATAAATAATGCTTCATGAGTAATGCTGGTATATGTATGTGCTCATTTAAATCGTCAACAATATCGAAATGCAGCGCATAAAGAAAGTCTGTCTCTCTGTATACCTGGTACAGCAACCAGCTACCAAATAAAGTCTACCTTTAACTTTTTTAGATATAGCCCCTGTGATGAGGTTGAAAACCCACAGAAACAAGCATATTGTCTCAGGATCTAAGGGAGGGAATTTTTGTATTCATCGAACAGATTAAAAACTGTCAAGAAGATGCTATTAAGGAAGGGCTCATGAAAATAGCAAACAACCTTTTCAAAATGCAGCTTGTCAGCTCATGACACCAAATCATTCAGCTAAAAACCCAAATATCCGCGTCTTATGAGCAAAGAATCAGGTTTTCATGTGTAATCACCTGTGACTGTAGTGGGTTGCCACATCACAGTGCTAGGTTGCTAACTAGGCAAACAGGTTACGTTTCCCCCGATTTTGAAAAAGCACATTCATGTGTAACGCTTGTAAGCTTGGTACCATGTAGCCTAGGTGAGTGAAATGTTCAAAGTCAATACCTATTGTTGACACTAAGGGCTCATACTTAGTTGGACAAACCAAGATTCATATCTTTAGGCATCAGATTGCATAAAGTTTTACCCTGGTCTAACACGCACAAATGACATCTTCACATGTGGGCTGTGATATTCAGATATTTCCATTCTGGCCAACAAACCAAAATATCACAATGTTATTGTTAGTTCGTTGTATCGTTGTATCCGGATTATACTGTATATTGAAAGTATCGGATTTTTTTTAGCTATACAAAACGCCAGGGTTAGTCATTGAGGCAATAGTTTAAGTTCATTGAGGTTTAACTCAATGTAATAGCTAGATCAGATAATAATATAACACCATAAAGACAGCTAACACAGTGCATCCCGGTACCTTCGATAGATTCTAAGAATATTGTCTTGCAGGGTCCAAACGTTTAGATGACAACTTGGGCGCTGATGTTAATGTAATGCCTGTCATGCTCCATTTAGCACACTGTGCTCGTTTTCAGTCCAGACAGGGGGAAGAATCTCTTGGCATTAAAATACGATATCTTCTTTACCACAGCGCTTTGGACTCCAGTCGCAACTGCAAAACTGCATAGTATCTGTATAACGTACTCCTCCAATCCTGAATGGTTAGGCATGAGCATATCCACATAGTAACAATAAAGCCATTCTTTGGTCCTGATCAGAGATAATTCTATTTGTAAGACAGTTAAATGGCCCATGGCATGCAAATGTCATTTATGAGGGGGTTTTTTAACATTAGGATGAGTTAACCAGCCTGCTAGGCGCTCATGCCCCCCCCCCCAGTAGCTACAAATGCAATAGGTGCAAACCGAGCCGGTGGGGATCCAGGCCTGCTTTGAGAACAAATTAAAGGTCAGATGGGCCGATCTGAAATCTTGCTCCTAGGAGTTATTCGGCGCAAGATTACCTTCCCTTCCTTGGTTTGTCAACCAGATAATATTGCCCAACTATGAGAGAGAGAGAGAGACATCCTGGGCTTCGAATGAACAAGCGGCAGTTGGTCAGGCCACAACCCCCTTCCCCCCCCCCCTCACAAGGTAAAGACTCAGTATGGCACATTACTAAGGAAAACTTTATTGTGGACACTAGCTGTAATTCTACACAAGGCTGAATTTTGGGGAAAGAGACTTCAGATACAGTATTAGGGGACACTAAGGTCTTAAAAAAGAGACTTCAGATACAGTACTAGGGACCACTAAGGCTATTAAAAGAGATTCGATACAAGTATTAGGGGACCCACTAAGGTCTATATAAAGAGATTAGATACAGTATTAGGGGACCCACTAAGGTGATTAAAAGAGACTTAGCTATATATTAGGGGACCACTGAGGTCTCTATAAAAGAGACTTCAGATGCACGTATTAGGTGACCACTAAAGGATATATAAGTGACTCAGAACAGTATTAGGGCGACCCACTAAGGTCTACCTAAAGATCCGAAGAAGAGCACAGGTCATGAGACCTGTAAGATGCGTTTAACCCTAAAAATGTTTGTGGTTGGATCTTAATGTAACTGCAGGGTCTCATGTCCATTCCTACAATGTGGCTACAAAAAAAGAAAAGTACCTTAAGTGCATGTATTCCATGTATATGTGGATCTAACACATCGACTGCTGATGTATACGAAAGTTGTCTAGGGCGGTGGAGGTTGGGGGGATGGGGGACATAAAACAGGCTTTCAATCCAGGAAGTGCAGTTCGCCTTCCAAAGAAAACAAACACGAATGCCACGGCACGAAAGCGGCGTAGGGTGTCTGTCCGGCTTAAAAGTCCCTTTTCTTCTCGGCTAAACTATACCACCAAAAGGCCACTAAAAGGCTCGTCTCTCGTGGTGCTCTGTTGTACAGCGCCACAATTTTGGTCTGGATTTCATGCAAACCGTGCAATATCGTACAACGCGGTTATTAGAATGCGGTTGAGCTATGTACGTGTTCACAAAAGGGGATCATGTTACCATAGGCCACCCGTGGCCATTGAAAAGGTGATAAAACAAGGGAACGTATAACACTTCTAAAATCTAAAGTTTTTTTTTTTTTATCTTGTAAGAACCAAATCATTTGAGGTGTGCCAACCAAATGTATAAGAGCACATTGGTATCTGGGCATAAGCAAGGGTGTTATAAGTGGACCCAATATTGGACGATAAAAGTTTGTGCTGTCAGTAGCAGGGGGATGGGAATGCCAATAGTTGCAGGTTATTGGTCATAAAAATAAGTTACTGAAAACAGTAGTATTTTGAGAATTAGGGTTTTTGTGATGGACATTTTTATTTTTTATTTCTTGAAAAAAAAAACAGGAACAGATGACCACAGTTAGGATGCGTAGGATCTGTACTTAAAAGTGTCGTACGCCAAAAGCAAAAAATGGCAACGCCCAAAAAACTCGGATTATTAACTGTGAGCACAAACATCTTTAGAAAAAATGGTCCCTTAGGAATAACTGACTTACACAAGTGTGTGCTTATGTGAATCAAGTCTTTATCCCGCCCTGCACACGCCCATTTGGACCAAAAATAGCCAATGCAAAGTCCTCGTGAAATCTGATAAGTGGCAATGAACCACTAGCAGTTAGGGCTTACGCTGAATAGTTGAAAACTGGCGGGGGGAAAAACGGCAAAAACTCTCATATGCTCGTTAATTGCTGCCACATTGAAGCATATCTTCGGACTGTTCTGACCAAGCGTAGGTAAACCGAATACACAGCAACTCGGGGACGATTCGATATATACAAGACTACAGGTATCTGTAAATCCAAACAAGTCTTAGTGATAAAAATGGAAGATTATAATAGTCATGAAAACACACTTAGCTGTAAACAGCGGTGGACCACGCGGTGCCCTCTCTACTGGACCCAATTCGTGTACAGTAGATCCAAGAGCGCAGCTTGGGAATTTAATTAATCATATTATCCAGTATCGTAGCGTCGTCCCTGAAGTCTTTGTTCTCTCCTGATTCTTCCATTGGCGTTGTCCTTGCGGGGCCAGCAGTGCCATCATGCAGCCTTACGCAGGGAGGGTGGGGGGGGGGGGTCACCGCAGTATTTTTGTTCACAACAATTTGTGATCGTTACCACTTGCCAAAAGCACAGCATCAACTACACCCCCCACGCAAAGATACAAATTTGAAGACGAAAGTGTAAAAGGCAAACGCACTGTTCTTCATGCAGGTTATCACCAACGGTATTAAAGTTCGACTTAATAACGAGGACATTAAGTGTAAAATTGTGCGAGGATGAGCTCAAGTCTGTATTTAAATTTTGAGATATCTGCGCAGACATTTATTATTTGCACTGTGTTCTGCCGTAATCTAAATGGGAGGGGCGTTGATGCTGTCATCCGGAGTCAGGCGTCTCATCATCCTGCGCTCGTAGCGGACAAGTGACGGTGAGACAAAGTCGTCTAGATATAAGAAAACCTTTCTAAGGTACGATTGGGCGTTGTATTTTACAAGGTGTTTATGGGAAACAAGGAGCTCAGAGCCAAGCCAATTAAACACCCCCTGCTGGATTTCATCTTCATGATGCCGTGGATGATATGGAGTGAAAAAAACGTGGTGCGGCATCTAGACTTAAAAACTAACAAGGTAATCATTCATTCCCACGTTTATTCTGCAGTTTGACATCAGTACGCACCTCACCTGAAGTTTTCAGCTACGTTTTATTGCGTACGCAATCATGTTTATGCGTGAACCCAGATAATTTTTCCACATAATAGGAACCAAAGAGCAAATAAACAAAATAAAACATATGAGTAAATGACACCCCCATGAACCAATCAGAGAAGTTCGCCCCAAGCACAAACGTTCCTAGGAGCCTCAGGAAGCTCAGATACTTTCCATCTAATGTAGCAAATCGTTTCATTTGGTTCATTGTTGATCAGTATGTACTCTGCTCTACAAATGAAGGATTTTGCGATTATCATGTTTCCTGATTGAGTTGAAATTGTTTCTTGGACAAAGGGGGGTATGGGAAAGCACTGAGTGACATGGCCTTTTGGTGTTTGTGATTTCATTTTAAAAGCAACAGAGGCCACGGGCCCATTATCGATCACTCGCATGCTGCATCATTAACCCTTGGTTGTCTTCCTGTCCCAATCAAGTTTTGTTTTTTACTTTTTTTACATTTTTGTCCCTTTTTTCTACACGTTTGATGGCTTTTTTTCACTGTTTGCACTTTTGACGTTTTTAACATAGTTCCGAAATTTAGTTAACGTTAATTAGTCACATAAAACCTTCCATTATACCTAATATTGCGTTAGAGCCAACCAGAATTAGAATTATTTGACAAACAATAAATTGAAGGATGTGATGGATAACTCACCCATTACTGGCACTGGAAACTTTACTCAATACTATTTTGAAACCACTTCAAATTTTTTTTTCTCAAATGCTAAAAAATTGAATAAGACACCCAAATTAATGAAAGTAGAGAGATGTACTTGCCAAAGGCGTTGTGTGAATCAACATGTGATTTGGGTAATACAATTGGGAAGTCAACAAGAACATTGATAAAGGAAAACAGTGTCAATTTCATGTGTTGTCATCTTCATAACCTGGGCAATGTAAACACAACAAATGTACAGTAACATGGAATACCCATGGCGACCACGCATGCTCCCATCTAGCCGTTCGTCTTCGCCTTTCCCACCAGCACTTGGTGTTAAGAAAACAGGATGAACCTCGGAATTTATTTCTACACCATAATACACTATCCCCATTTTCACGCAGCATTAAACAGCCCCCCACCACTAACACTTGAGTGCCCACTGCTTGCAATTGTCCCAAATTAAATTGTAGGCCCATATGGTCCCTTGTGGGAACTGTTCTCTGCAAAGAAAAGAGACTAAGTAAAAACTTCAGGGAGGAACCAAAGGATTCTATGTCTACTAAACAGCATGAGAGCGATCGCCATAAACTCAGAAAGAGATCCACCCCCCCCGAGAACAACAAGGACAAGCACGGGCTTGTGGATGGTTACCACAGGATATTCAGCAAACGGATAATAAACTCGAAAATTTCCATCCACTGATTGATGGGAAAAGGTTAGTGGATTGTTGGAATGGGGGGGAAAAAGGGGAATGGTACCCAGGAGGCAGGGAGGTTGGTCGGGTTGTGTTCTGAAACAACACCGGACGGTTCCCGGAAAACGGGGATCGCGTCCCACGTGTGTAATTCCTTTCTCGTTTATTGTCTTCTTAAACCACAACTGTCAACGTGTTGTTGTTGGAGGTCCGGTGTGTGACGGTTCCCTTCCCGTTTCTTCTTTTCCTAACCCAACGTCCCGTTCTTGTGGCCGGGTTGTTGGGACATTAATTGCCTTGTTGCGTCCCCCAGCGACCGCGTACTGATCATGTCCGGCCATGAGTTGTCCCGCGTGGGGTGTTCATTTCGCTGTTGCGCGTCCCAGGCCAGCCCAGGCAGGGGCAAGTTTGTGACATGTACATGAGGAAACGAGACAATCGTGACATGTACACAAACAATAAATCAAAATAAGTGAGCATTTCCAACCTGGCGTTGAGACCGTGTGGCTACAAAATCTAACTTCAAATTGTTTCAAAATATCAAATCCTTGAGTACTATCTGTTTACTGTGGGCGGGCAAGCAGGACATACACATCATGTCATTTTGGTTTACAAAAGTAAGTGCACACGAGGGCTGGATGAGGGCGGATCACTGGAAGAAGACTTAAGAGAAGGCCTTCGTCAAGATGATTGTGATCTCAATATGCAATTGGCACAAAAAGTACTCTAAGGTCATGTGAGTGTAATACATCTCACTGGTATTTGGTCACAGAACGTGATGGGACCATGTTGTAAAGTATTGGACCAATTGAAGTTATGGCATTGATAAGGGAGCTGGATGAAAAATGTGTTGCTAGTTGCTTTAGAAATAACGTCGATAAGAGTCTCTGAGAAATGAGTTTTTTTTTCATTTGTAAGGGAAAATTGTAACGTTTGAAGGAAGGACATAGGTTAGCTTCAATAAATAGACAGCTTGTAGTTACAACAAAGTAGGAATTACAGAAGGAAAAACAAGAAAAAAACAAGAGACAGACAGACCGCCTGAAGAAAAACATGTCTGGGTGTGAGAGGAAACAATCAAATCCAGCAAATACACCACAGCAGAAAGTTTGAGAGTTGCAATAGAAATGGTTCCATGGTGCTGGCTGAATCT
>NC_045752.1:21146667-21146781 GCF_008692095.1 Etheostoma spectabile
GACACAGCTCTGAGTTGTAACAGAAGTCCGAGGTGTACAGGGTGAAGAGAAGAGGAGCTAGCACTGTGCCTTGGGGGGCTCCAGTGCTGCTGACCACAGTGTCAGACATGATGT
>NC_045752.1:21146791-21146916 GCF_008692095.1 Etheostoma spectabile
GACGTACTGTGGCCTGTTGGTGAGGTAGTCTCTGATCCAGTCCACCAGATAGGGGTCCACTCCCATTCTGATCAATTTGTCCTGGAGTATAGGGGGCCGGATGGTATTAAAGGCACTGGAGAAGT
>NC_045752.1:21146986-21149939 GCF_008692095.1 Etheostoma spectabile
GATGGCGTCCTCCACACCAACATCTGGCTGGTACGCAAACTGTAGGCGGTCCTGGGCGGGCTGTACCTGAGGTCTGAGGAGGCAGAGGAAGAGCCGCTCCAACATCTTCATCAGGTGTGAAGTGAGTGCCACCAGTCGGAAGTCATTCAGCTCGCTGGGCCTCTACCTGAACTTTTGCTGCAGACGTGGTCTCCCTATCAAGACTGTACGCTGTTACCCTAACAAGCCATGGGTAACACAGGAGGTTAAGGCTGTCCTCAACAGGAAGAAGGCTGCCTTCAGGAGCAGGGACAGGGAGGCCATGAAGGCAGCACAGCGGGAGGTGAAACACTGTGTGAGGGAAGCTAAGGAACAGCTACAGGAGGAAGGGGAGCAGAAGCTGAGGGAGAACAAACATGAGGGAGGTCTGGGAAGGGTGAGGACCATCACAGGTCACAACACAAAGACCAGAACAACAGGGGGGACAATGGAGAGGGCCAAGGAGCTGAATAACTTTTTCAACAGGTTTAACCAGCCCTTGTCCCCACCCCCCCCCCACCCCTCACGCAGCAATGTTCCCTTCCTCCACACACCCTCCCCTGACACCACCACATCCCAGTCTGCACACCTCCCACCAACACACAATACCCCCTACTCCTCCTCAATACAACCCCCCCACATCACCACAGACCAGGTCCAAGGACAGCTGAGGAAGCTCCGGCCAGGAAAGCGGCAGGCCGGAAAGTGTGTCCGAGACTGCTGAAGAACTGCGCAGCAGAAATGGGGGAGCCGCTCCAACGGATCTTCAACCTTAGCTGCAGCTAGGGAGAGTGCCCACCCTTTGGAAGACCTCCTGCATCGTTTCCAGTTTCCAAGAAGAACAGGCCCAGCGAGCTGAATGACTTCCGACTGGTGGCACTCACTTCAACCTGATGAAGATTTGGAGCGGCTCTTCCTCTGCCTCCTCAGACCTCGGTCAGCCCGCCCAGGACCGCCTACAGTTTGCGTACCAGCCAGATGTTGGTGTGGAGGACGCCATCCTCTACCTGCTACACGGGTCACTCCCATTGGATAAGGGGAATGGCACGTGAGGGTCCTCTCTGGACTTCTCCAGTGCCTTTAATACCATCGGCCCCTATACTCCAGGACAAATTGATCAGAAGGGAGTGGACCCTATCTGGTGGACTGGATCAGAGATACCCACCAACAGGCCACAGTACGCAGGCTGAAGGACATCATGTCTGACACTGTGGTCAGCAGCACTGGAGCCCCCCAAGGCACAGTGCTAGCTCCTCTTCTCTTCACCCTGTACACTCGGACTTCTGTTACAACTCAGAGCTGTGTCACATACAGAAGTACGCAGATGACACAGCCATCGTGGGGTATCAGGGGACGCGGGGAGGAGGGAGTATCGGAGTTGGTGGGGGACTTTGCTCTCTGGTGGCGCACTAACTGCCTACAGCTCAACACCTCTAAGACGAAGGAGCTGGTCGTTGACTTGGGAGGTCCAGACCAAGACCGCGACCGGTCCTGTTAGAGGAGTTGAGGTGGAGGCAGTTCAATCGTACAAATACCTGGCTGTGGCGGACAACAAACTGGACTGGACAACACTCAGCAGCCACCTATACAGGAAGACACAGAGCCAGCGGTACTTCCGAGGAGGACTGCAGTCCTTTAACATCTGCAGCAAACTGCTGTGGATGTTTTTACAGTCTGTGGTCACCGTGTCCTCTTCTACACTGTGGTGTGCTGGTGGGGGGGCAGCATATCAAAGGACACCCACAGGCTGGATAAACTGATCAGGCGGGCCAGCTCTGTGGTCGGCATGAAGCTGGACTCACTGGTGACGGTGGCAGAGAGGAGGACATTGGACCAAACTGCTGGACATTAGACAATGCAGCAACCCTCTGACACAGTCATCAGCAACCAGGGGCCGGTTCAGTGGAGCGCTGCCTCTCCCAAGTGCCGGACCAACAGACTCAAGGACTCCTGTCCCTCATGCCATCAAGACTATACAACGCCCACTAGGGGGGAGGAGGAAATAGGGCAGAGAGAGGACAAACATACATACATACATACATACATACAGTACACATAAGACATGCATACATACACAGTACACATACATACCTACATAAATACATACATACATACATACATACATACAACATACAATACATACATACAGTACACATACACAATACTACATAATATACAGTAACATACACACATAATACAGCACACCTGGACTTAAATTCACACCTGGTCACTTTAATAATTTTTTAACACTGGACTAAACACGGACACTTTAATAATAATTTATGGTCTTTCTTTGTTATTGAAAATGTTCTATTGTTGTTATATTGGTATTTTGTTGTCTTATACTGTTCTTATCTATTTTTTATTTCTTTTTTTTTTCTTGCTAAAACTGCTGCTAGAACTTCAATTTCTGGGGAGTCATCCCAAGGATCAATAAAGAGAAGTCTAAGTCTAAGTCTAAGCTGTAAAATCTTCTAATAAACCGGAACCAGAAAATGTTTGTCTTATATAAAAAATAACCTTAACTTAAAGACATTTGACAGTTAGATTATTTATTTGTAGATTGTAGATATTGGGGGGGTACGCATATAGCTTTAAATATAGCTTTTAATAAAGCGTTGAAAAAAAACATTGAATAAAACGCAAAAAGGGCTTAAAAAAAAAAAAAAAAAAAAAAGCTTTAAATTATTTAAAAAGTTTTAATTTGAGAGTGTTTCCAACTGGAGCAGCTTTGTAGACAGAAGTTTAAATAACAGAAATGTTTTTTTTATTGTTTGTTTTACTGAAGCTAAAAAAATACATTAATTTTTTTTTACGGGGGAAAAAGTTGTAGGTAATGAGCTGCCAGAATGTTCCTGTATTTTACAGATTATGTTCATGAGGGCAGGTCATGCGGGGTGACTATTTTCATCAATAACAATAAAACATGAGCGGT
>NC_045752.1:21149964-21150086 GCF_008692095.1 Etheostoma spectabile
TCCGTCAGACAGTGTGTCATCCCCTCTATGTCCTCACCATGCGGGTCGATCAGCACATTCCAGACTGTGGTGTTGAAACAGTCTCTCAGGGCACTTTCCATCTCAGGGGACCACCTCCTGCT
>NC_045752.1:21150098-21151938 GCF_008692095.1 Etheostoma spectabile
CACCGGCTGTTTTTGGACCAGGGGGGTGTACAGTGGCTGTAGATGAACCAGGTTGTGAGCTTCTCTCTGTTTCTATAATTATAATGAATGGACTATCTTTGAGTTTTTGTTGGTTGGACAGAACATTAGAAGACGTCAGGTAAGTGTGATGGGCGTTATAGGCCGGTAGCCAAGCTAGCGGAAGGGGGTCGTTGGACCTTTTTTGCAGTTTTTCTCTTATTTGTTACTCAATTATGAGGTTCAAATGTGTCATTTTGGTGACTTTTTGCACTGATTTTGGCTGTATTAGCTCGTCTGCTGGTATCGTAATGAGCGCGCTTTTTGATGCACCAAAGTATTTGCTACAATGTTGTCAACTTGCTTACATGTACCACTTTTTTAGTCCAAACGCACACATGCACGCCTCAAACATTTTGCTATCATGAAATTAGATTGTTACATGGTGCGTGGAAGTTAACACATTCACATAAGTGATGCTTTTAACAATATTAGGGCTTTGGTTTGGTTAGATCAATTTGATTTGAGGTGGATTTTAATTATTGTCCGTCATTAATTTATAAGACACTTGTTTATTATTACAACAGAAAAACTAGTTAAAAAAAAAGAAAAAACACGACGTTAAAGGGTATGGACCTTTGGTAGGGTGTGTGTGTGGGGTGTGTGGTGGTGGGGGGGGGGGGTGGCTGTATACAGGCCTGCATTATATTGACGGTTTGAAAAATATATCAACAGCTTAACCGACAATTAAAATAACCATAATTCTCATATTTGCAGCTGCATTCAGGGTTTGATTTATATTCTCTATTTGGCATTGGACCTGGATTATTTTTATCACATGGGTAAATTTCCTAGTAGTCCTAGCAGTCCATGAATCAATCAATCCCAATGTTGTTGGGCGGCGCTAAGATCCACTCTGCTCAGGAAGAAACTGGTTCTGGTGGAACATTTGCACCACGCAACAGAAAACACCACATCCAATATTAAATAAAGTTAACTGTTCTTACAATACAGTAATGTGTGCTATTTAAATTAGCTGGATACATGGTTAAACCTCATTGGCTCGAACCAGTGTATCACCCTGTTTACTTAGTCCACATCAATCCCACCAATGGGTCCCAAAACGTCCCAGGTAGAGAGGAAATGCCCTAAACATATTCTCTGTAAATCTTTCCAATCATTCCCTGAAAGAACCAAGCAGGCTGGCCTTGTTGTACCATCCTCCTTTTATTCAAAACTTGACATTTTCAGTGCGGAAGTTTAAGGACATCAGAAGGGGAATACGAATAAATATGTCTTTACTTATCCCGCAAGGGGAAATTCACAATGTCCACTCTGTTAGCATAGTTGCACACACATTTAACACAGGCTGGAATTACACACACGCTCAGGACCTATACGTACTGTACATGTTATACACAATAATGGAGAGATGTCACAGTGAGCGAACAGTTGGGGGTTCGGCTCCTTGCTTCAATGTTCAAAGCACACTCCTCTTTCTGTTTACTGATGCCCAAAATTGTTCCGGAGAAATGTATAAAGAGACAGTTTGTCGCTAAAGCAGAAATATTTCTCTAATTTCTTGTGAAAACATACCTACACTCAATTGTTATGGTGGAATGAGTTCACAAACGTATTGTAATATATGAATAAAATGGTAAACAAATGGTGTAAAATTAAATTTTGCAATATTGCTTTTTGAATAGTGTTGTCAAACATGGCATGGACCCCCCGGTGCGTCTGTTGTCCTCAGAGGGTTTAGCCACATTTGGTGCTCTAGTGAGTATTTCTGGCAGCAGGACGGTGTCTGTGGGTTGGGGTCACAATGTGGTGTGTGTGTGTG
>NC_045752.1:21151948-21191776 GCF_008692095.1 Etheostoma spectabile
TGTGTGTGTGTGTATTGGTTCAATTTAGTTTATTTTGAACATGTTAAAAAGAAAAGGATGAATAAGAACATCTACTGTGAATTTCAGCCCAAGCAAGAAAAATCAAAAAAATATGCAGCGAACATCTTTCAAATTTTTTGCAAATAAGGATTATCATGTTCCTGGCGTGGTACTATCCCCTTTTTTCTACTTGACAACAAATTGTTTAATTATTCATATATATATATATATATATATATATATATATACTACAACTCCACCACACCCACACACACCCCTATGTATACATACATTATACCACATAAGCATGTACTGTATGTACACATGTAGCATGTACTGTATGTACACTGCATGTACTGTATGTACACTAGGGGTGCACGATATTGAAAAATGTGATATGCGATATCGATAATGAATATTGCGATATCGATATTAATTTCGATATTTTTAAACATATGTAAATTACAAAAGTTATGGGAAAACGCATAAAAATGAGTAATAACAATTAAAACAAATTTTTACAACACAAGGTTTATTCAACAGCAGTCATATGGACTGGTACAACATAATAAATAAAAATAACCACGTCTACTACAGAACAGACATGTTTTACTGGTTGTACAGTTAAAATAAATAATGAGCGTTTTTATAGAACAGAACATGTTATTTGGACGTGGGTTAATAGAAAGATGTGTTTCAGAAAAACAAAGTTTGGTTAAACAACAATGAACAGCGTGTAATTAAACATATGTTCAACACACAACACACACACCACACACCACACACACACCCCACACACCACACCCACACACACAACACACACACAACCCACACACACCTCGCAACGTTAGTTAATGTCCGCTAGCATACAAACGGGCTAACTATAGCCGTTAGCTTTTTTATAACGTAACAAAAACCCACCCATCTCGTAGCGCAAAGCTTATTTCATGTGATACAATGATGGCTCCAACTAACGCCACAGTCTTATGTTGACAACGTGGACGAATATAGGAAACTCCGAAGGCAGACGTAATATTTACCTCGTTAGTAAGCTAGGCTAACGCTGGTGCGCTAACTTTAGCAAACACCGGCGTAGCGTTAGCTAACGTTAGCTGTCTGAACTTGTAAAAAGCCGAACAATATCCCCCTGGACTGGGTTTCACTTTCCCTCCAATATTATCATCACATAATAAAGACACTTGGACTCGGTCCAGACCAAATCATATTGGCCAGACCAGTGGCCGAGTCCGAGACAAGTCCGAGTCCAAATACTAGCGAGCCCGAGACAAGTCCGAGTCCATAGAAAAACGGTCTCGAGTCCAAGACCGGACTCGAGTACTACAGCCCTGATACATTATTAGCACTTTGTATCTATTAAACAAGTTATAGCAACAAATACTAATGAAAAAGAAATAAAAGGTTTATTTAAATAGTCTATATTTTTCAGTTATTTGCAATGTCACAATAATAATATATGATTGTGTCAGCTTCGAGATCTAACAATATGTCAGTGTATACACTAATAAAAATCCTATCCCTTATACTTTATGAAAGTTCAAATAATTTAATAATTACCAACAGCTTGTGCAACAGGTGTCCAAAACATTGTAGCCTCTGCTATTTGTTGCGTTCCGCAGCCTTCTTTATTTGCTCCCGTTGTCGGCGTTAGAGCCACCTGATGCTCTGGACGCAACTTTACTTTTGGCCTCTAAAGTTTCCTCTTCATCCTGTTTTTTGTCTTCTCCCTGAGCAACACTCATTTTTTCTCTTTGTGTTCTTCTTTGCTCCCTTCGCTCTCTCTTCTTTAAGTCTTTTCTTTCGCTTTGTTTTGTCTCTGTCTATTTCTTCATGATTTAGTTCCAGCGGAGGCGCGACCTAGCCTGGCTCCGCCCTCCTACGCACTTCCGCTCAATTTTTATTTTCCTTCAGAACTCCGTCTGCGTGTCGGACGGGACGCATAAAAAAAAGAATTATCGCGAGACTTCGATAATGATATCGAGCAACGTGATATCGCGATAACGATACTGATTCGATATATGTGCACCCCAATGTACACATGTAGCATGTACTGTATGTACACATGTAGCATGTACTGTATACACACACACATATATATATATATATATATATATACACATACACACACACATACACACATATATATATATATACATACACACACATTATATTTAATATACACACACACATATATATTATATATCTATATATATATATATTCTATGTGGGTGTATGTCTATTTTTGTTTAAAATATTTATTTATTATTTGTTTTTAATTACTATTTTTTGTTATATTTATTTATATGTGTATAGTCTAAGACACAATACGCAATATATATATTGCGATATTGCGATGTAAGACTAGATATCTTCTTAGATTTTGGATTTTGTAATAACGTAGTATGGCATAAGTGTTGTCTTTTCCTGGTTTTAAGTGCTGTGTTACAGTAAAGTGATGTACTTTTCTAAACTTACCAGAGTGTTCTAGCTTTTCTATTATTTACTTTTACTTACATCATTAAATCATTTGTGGTGATTACTTATCAAAAATAATGTAAATACTGTAATGTAAAAAAACAAAAAATGTAAATAAAGCACCAATAGTCAACTCTACAATATCGCTGCAATATTGACATCAGGGTATGTGGTCAGAAAATATCATGATATTTGTTTTTTTGCCCAGCCCTACTTGCACACACATACATGCGTACACATACAGTACATAAATGAATGCATCAATTATCAGACGCTTTAATCACAAATATATCTATCATCTGCCTTAAACCCTCATTAGTCATGATACTGGCATGCTTGTTCTATAATATAACATTGACGTGCCTGTAGAGTTGTGTTGTTTCAGAAAGTTAAACTGTGAGTTCAATGAAGGCGAGGGTGTATAAATATATTTCCATACATTCCAGAGTCACTCATCATCCTGGCACTTCAGAAGTAACGCTGGCTTTGCTAGTGACCTCTCAGCATGGTATAGCGCTGCTGCTAATGTTAGTACGCATCATGGATAAATGGAAAGAGAGCTGAAGGGGGGAAAAAAAGATGTAGAAGATGCCTTCCAGGCCGTGCTATTACATAACCTCGCAAACAGTCTAAATCTCATCTGTCGGCTTTTTTTTATTCTCCGCAGCATAATGCAAACTCTTTTACACAGCACCAAATCCCCTGCAGTAACTCTGGCCGGCGTGCGCTTTTGAACGTTCTCAAAACGCACACAAACAAAGGCCCGCGCATGCATTATACTTCCAATTCAAGCCATTTAGCCTGAGTACCACTCCGGCAGAGTAGACCTACGCGACCATGGCAACCGCATCCCAGCAGGAGGGAGGACGAGGGGATGAGAGGGCGAGCGAGGGACGGAGTGTGGTGGAGAAGTTGAAGTGAGAGCATGAAACGGAGAGAGTGTAAATGTGTCAAAGGGAAGTCAGAGACAGAGTGAGAGTGGCAGGAAGTAAGAGGAAGATAATAAAGGGGGAAGCAGACATTAGAGGAAGAATGAGGGGGGCGACAGAGGGCATACAAGCAGACTGTGCATACAAAGACAAGAATAAAAGGGTGCAATTCAGCAGAAGATCCCATGATATTGGTGCTGGTTTACTTTGTGCATTGATATGGTGCCATCAGTGAACCAAAGCTGTGTCCCTTCTTTAGACATGACAGCTGACGCAATCCTTTCTCAATCCCAACTTGTAAAATACTGACGCTTGGCCAGTGTCTCTCAGCGCCAGATACTGATGCAAAAATCCCCCCTTAGTGTATGGAACGCACCCAGTAGCTTGACCGCATCTCTGTATGCAGATGTAGTATTAATAGAGACAGCACTAGAGAGTACTATTAAGACTGAAAATCCTCATTAGGAGGTTGGTCGGGGGATGGATGGGTCAAACAACACAGGACTTTCACCCAGGAGGTGGCGTTACATTCTGTAACCAGCCATCTTTTCTTAAACCTAACTGTCCCGTTCTTGTGCCACATGTCAGGTGAACGTACGTCCCGATCCAGAGCGTCAGAAAGTGACGTTGACCTGACCGATCAAGCCTAAATGTGATGCAAAAAGGGTTAGACGAGCGTCAAATAATGGCGCCCAGACCCCCGACCAAGCGTGTCTAAATATGACGTTAAGTAGACTTTTTGCGTCAATAAGAAACGCCAAAGGCGGCTGACCAAGCGTCACTTTCTAATGGACTAAAGAAGATTTACAATGAAAAGGTTCTCTCTCCACCTTCACCAAAAAACAAATTAACGACGTGTTAGGGCACTCCTCATCAACGAAGGTCAAAATATTCAAGTTCACCACCCCAATGTTGTGCTCAGTTAGCCAGCTAAGAATAGCTGGTTGGGCACCAATGACTAGTGTTATTTTAGTGTTTTTCCTGGCTCAGACTTTTCCTTTGGGAGGGGACACAATAAGTAGGGGACACATATTAAGTTTACTGACTCAGAATTGACCTTTGGCAGGGGACAAATTAAGTCGGGGGTCTGTGGGTCCTCCCCCAGGACATTGTGACCATCAAACACTTTTGTTTCCTGCATATTAATACAATTTATGGTGGAAACTTCTTTATTCACGGGAAGGAAAACACTAAATTCTGGTGGCAGGTGACACCTCAAATTTCAAAAAAAAAAATAAATGGAAAATAATGTGAAAGCCCCCTCACTGCCTTAAGGACCTGCGCACACTGACTACACAAAAGTCCAGTTCCTTAGATTAGTGTGAACACAATCTACGCCCAAGTCTGTTTGAAATGGGTGTCTTGAGTACAGGTCATGCGTAATACCACTACGGTACGGTTCACATCAGGGATAAAAAAACCTGTATCAAAACACAGAAGTGGACTACTATGTACCGCACCTAAGAGCTGTCTTTTACCGGTTATTGAACTGTCTCAATGTAATTCTGATGCCACGATATCAGACTTCGCTGCCAGTGATTGGTTGAACCGAAAAGGATCAAATACTTTCTAAATATGAGGTGAAGGGAGGATACTGGTGTTAATGGGATAGCGCCCCATATATATATATATATTACTGTGTTCTGTATATGTACATTACTTTGCCCTTAACTGCTTCTTGTTAGAAGCTATTTGACATGCTGATGTCTAATTAACAATCCATAGCAGTCTACAAACAATTGACTGTGCGCTACTGAGTGGAAAAGCACTAACGTCTCAGAACTTAAAGGGGCTGTAAAGCATTAACATTAGTTTTAGGTTGGATGTTGGTGAAATTACAAGAAAATGAGTCAGGGCATGTAATAAATCCACTTTTGTGTTAGAAAAATGATTGTCTTCTGTCATTATGATGTGCAGTATGCTCTATAGTGCTTATGGCCTACAATTACTCAACATAATGTATGTCATTTGCTGCACATATTCTCCACAAGGAGAGACACAGCCAACAGACTACCAGTATATAAAAAGATTTGAACAAACCACAGGGTTATTTGAAGCTGCTGTCACACTGGAAGATGAGGCATTCACTGTTTACCACAATGGCTGTATTGTGTGAGGCATAAAGATTAATGTGACCTGTAGCCAGTGTTCAAATATAGAGATCCTTCTTTGAGCCTGACTCGCTGGCTTTTAAGCCCGGTAGTTACATGATTGCTTCCAAGTAACTAATAGTAATAAGCCTAACGCTTCATAATCTAGTCTGATTCCCAAAACCATTACACCAAAATACCTGCATATCAGAATTGTCCATAGCATTATTTTTAATAAGGTATTACATACATACAAACAAAGAAAACTCACAAAGACAAGAGACACACCTACAACCCACCCACCCCCCACCTCTCCCCTTCTGAACAGGATGCTACACAATTCATTGAGAAAACAGCCCTTTGAATAAACCTTCTTATATCTGGGTGTTCGCTTTACTCTGCATGAATGATGGGTTTCAACAGGCAGGCAGCTTTAGTAATAGAAAACGGCTGCCCTTCCATCCTACGACAAACCTTCCCTAATGTCTAGTACATAATGGGATGCCTCCAACTGTATTCAGCCCATAATTTGTTAACCCACGGTGAGTTAATACAATTTGTACCACTATACTGATTTGTCCAATATTGTTGGTCAGTGAAGAATGAAGCAACCCGTAATGGATTTTGTATGCATGCTCTCATTGATATTAGACTCTGCATTGGAAGATTAAACTAGACTATGTTGAGATCACTGATGTGGAAGGTGGTTTAATAGCAAGGGGAGAGGTTACACAGAGAGTGGATTAAATAAAGTGGATTGAGTATATAGCTGTCAATGAGTCCCACCAATAAGCACTGGTGAAGGAAGGCCATTCTGTAGGAGCTCTGATGGTATGTCTTCCACAGTGAAGTGGCAGTACAGGGGAAATGAACCTCTCTGTGCGCATCAGGAAATTTGATTTCTAACCCCGACACAGCATATTATTTTTTGATCATATTCATATTTGCGTTGATATCATCTGTCTTTATTCAGGAAGGAGAGAGATCCCTGGGGGGGTGTCAAATATCCTTAGAAATAACAATAGGTTTATATAATATTTTAAGAATTTAGTTATGACAAAGATCCGTGTATCATAAAGATGTGTTTTAAAACTGAATAAAAACAGGACAAAAACTGAAATCATGCCAGAGCATCCAACTAGCACATACGGAGTAAAAGCTTTCCTAGAAAGAAAAAAAGATGAGAAACACCTTCCAATGAGAGCATCATAGACAATCACAACTCATACATGGATTATGGACTGCAATGCTATGATTTTCATGGAATCATGGCTCAACATTGTCGTTGAGCTAACCGGGGGCTTTGTCCTCCAGGTGGGTAGAACAAATGTAGACCCTTCTATCTACCCAGAGAGTTGTGATTGCAGCATGAATGCTAACTGTAGGAGCCAAAGCTAACTAAATATATTTGAGTTTTTGTATTTGGTATTGTTTAAGTTTCTATATTATTAGTTATTTGATATTGACGTACATTGTTTTCGACTAGGTGTGTTATTACAGATCTACTGTACTTATGCTCTCAGTTTGGGTCCCTTGTGTTTTTAGAGAAATACAGTTGTGGGTCAGTGGTAGCTGCAGGGAAAAATGGATTTTGACTGTAAAGTAGCGTAATGTTTGTACAACAAAAGGTCAGAAAGTTGAAATAGCTGGATAAACGTTTTTAATGCAGAATCTCTGGGAAATGTTTGGATGAAAAGACTTGGCTGTACAGGAACGCTTGGTCAGTGGCTCTCAGCGTCCAATTCTGGCACAAACATCTCCCATAGAGCAGCTGATGTAGTATTAAGAAAGACAATGGTAGTAGGAAAGGCCTCAAATTCTTGTAAGGGAGGTTGGTTGGGGGTCGTGGAGGGATCAAACAACACAGAACATTCACCCAGGGGCCTGGGGTTTATGTCCAGTTCTTTTGCCACATGTCCGTTAAAAAGCGATGCCGAAGGCATCCCCAAGTCCCAAGAGCGTCAAATAGTGATGCTAAGAGACCTGACATAGTGTCATACGATGCTAAAGAAGACCTTTTACGTCAATAACAAACGCCAAAGTCACCTGACGTAGCGTCGCTGTAGACGCGATGGCTGGGACAATGTGATGGCACGACAGGACTCCCTTCCAGAACCAGCAGGCTCAGCTTCTTTCCTTTAGCTGTCATCTTGCACCCCTTACTGTCCATTGTTATACCCCTCCCAACACCCCACCCCACCCTCAAACCAGTACCCCATCCTTCCTCAATGACTGAACTTGTACCTAGTTGCTCTACCTACTCTAACTACTGCAAATGGATCTGGATCTGTCTCGCATCTGCAGTTTCTAACAGTAAGACACTAACAGTAAGGGGCTTTCAGAAATGCAGTACTTTTTTTCTGCAAGATCATGCAATGATGTAACTTTCATGATGTCTAAGTTGATAGATTTCTGTATTTAACAAGTCTTTATGAATTGATTGTCTCAGTCCTTTGAAAGCCAAGACACTGTGCATGACTGCCTGGATTGCTGTATGCCCAAAAAAAAAAAAACTAAAACAACAACCAACAAACAATGAAAGACTGAAGGAATGGGAAGACGGCTCGATATTCCTACAGTATCCATGCATAGCACCTACATGGCCAAGGAGGTTGTACAGTCATGACTAAGCAGAATGCATTCAGCTCTGCTCCCCTGTTAAGCGGCTGAAACGTAAATCATGCGTTGATGGAGGACTGTGAAGAGAAAGGACCTTATGCTAATGACACCATCGTTCCTTCATTCACCAGCCCACCTCCCACACAAACAACATGCAGACAATAGATGAATGACCGTGTACTTATCCTACTGTCACATTTTCTTGTTGAAAGCTTCCTCTTCGTTTTCTTTATTGGATGTAGCCACATATAAGGAGCACATGCTATTTAAATCAGGACTGTGTGAGTATTTTATGTTAATGAACGTCCCTACCTTCAAGTCATTGCCAAATGAGTTGATTCAAAGCTAATAAACGCTAACAGCTCCACCAAACTTTCTGTATTTCTAAGATAGCTATGTTTGCAATATCGTGTCGTGAGGCAACTTTCGGGAGCAGGAGCTCAAGTGATGCAGGTGAAGACATAAAAATTCCAAGATAATAACCTATTGAAGAGTCTATCATAATTTTTAATCCTCCGCGTCTTCCTTGGCTACTTGCAACTGTGTGCCAGAGGGGTAGACAGAAACGACGCACTATAGCTTTAAATCTGGAGTATATTTTAATGTTATGCATATTAACACTAGTTGACGTGAGGACAGATGGAGATCTTTATGTGTTACATTCTTCCAATAACAGTAGCTTCAGAGGGAGAGGAGAGACAAAACATTTTTTTCTTCATTGTTTTCCTGTAAACTCTGAGAAAACAGTCCTTCTACACCAGCTTCTCTTCTTGTGTAACATGAACTCTTTGTACCGCTGGGTTGCAAGTGGCTGAAAAGCTGTTTCTGACTGCTGCCAGCCATTTTGTCTGAGCGTTGCAACAGGGGGGGGGGGGCTGAGTGAAAATGCGCTGCATGGGTGTTGTGCTGTTAGAAAAATCCAAGGAAACATGCCCAAAAGGCGCACCGCAGAGATGTGTGGCGAGGCGATCTGCCACCAGACTGGCTGTTTCTGGGGTTTATAATGCACAGGGCACAGGTGTGTCTCATGCTGCTGATTACTCCTTAATCAGGTCTGCCAACCTGTGGAAAAAAAACACAGAAACAGCTGAGGAATCAAGCAGTTGTCCTCACAATTCCCATTTAGATTTTCTTGCAAATGATATCCTTAATGATTCTTACCATAAAAAACCCAGTCTTCAAGATAATGTAACAATACAGCCTGTTCTCATGAACCATACGTTCAAAAAAGTTATGAAAAGTTAAGCATTATAATTATGTATGTATTTAAGGTTTTCTTTCTCGTGGAAAATGTGTTCCTTGGATCCAAACCACAATCTTTTTCTTAACTTAAGTAGTCGTTTTGTTGCCTAAACTTAACTTCTATCACACTTTTTGTGGCCTAAATTTAACTGTAATGTCAGCTGAAACAACCCGCAGTACCCACAGGTACTCTGTAGTCAACTCAAAGTCACTTAATCTCCGGTAACTGAACCACCAACTATCGCTAATAAAACGGCGCACAATGCGGATCATTGTGCGGAAAACTGTAGCTGGCATCGCAGAGCTCTGTAAACACATCTACTACGAGCTGTGTAAAAAAAACTAGCAACTGCCGCTAGCTAGCCACTGTATCTGGCCACTGTAGCCAGCGTTATGTGACCAGCCGGCGGTATCCTAGTTTTGTACGATAACTTACGTTTTAGTGTGCATACAGTTTTGTAAAATATCATACAAACTCATTCATAAGAATGCGTTGGACTAAACCGTATGTTGTTTTTTTGTTATTTGGTCGGATTGGCATGGTAGATGGCTCAACAGAATAACTTGCCATTAGTCTGAAAAGCAGTATTTTGCAACTCTATATCCACAATGTTCCACTACCAGGACTGCTCCATTGCCGACGGAAGTTCCGCGGATTTCACTTATTTAGTAGCAGTAGTAGTAGTTAATTTTGAAAATGTAAAAAAAAAAAAAAATGTATATATATGTATACACATACATACATGCATTCATATATAAGTAAAATGACAAAATGACAGATAAAGAAGGTCATGTGCTTCTCAGCACAATCTTCCAAAATGAAGTTATTCAAACTTCCCCATGTTCCCATGTTCAAAAAGGAGTAGGAAGAAGTTCATAAACAAACTTATCAGGTCCTACCCCTCTTTCTCTATTATTATCCTAAAGTAAATACAAAATATTTTGCTTCACTTATTTACACATCATAGACACAGATGCATACATACCAACACACATTCACACTGTTTTTGTTTCTTTTTTCTTTCTATTTCTTTCTTTACCATCTATCTATAGTAGATTAAATAATAACACATCCATACTAGACTTAGTATATATAGTATATTTAGGCCGGATATCCGTTGCCTCGGGCCTTCGTTGTGTTAGCGTTGGTGGTTTTTGTCACAGATTGTCATGAGATGTTAAAGGGACAATTTAGCGATTTTCAACCATTTCTCTTTCTATCCGGATTAGTGATATGGTGTGAAAAAAGTCTGCAGTTCTTACCAATGTTCTCTGATTGGATATCTACATTAACGGTAAGCAAATTTTCCTTTTAATTTACTCTTTAAATAGTACAATCCCAATGAGCTTCAGCTACCAGAGAGATGAAGCCAGCACGTGGCCCATATTAGAGCTATAGCAAGTTTAAAACGCTTTGTTGTTGCAGTTTGTGCCATGGTATTTCTCCAACGCTCCATTGTTCCGACCTCTCAATAAACCCACAAGTCCCTTAATCTTAACAGCCCACTAGAAGGGATGTCCAACATCCCTTTGTTTCGAAAAATAAATTAATAAATAAATGCCTCTGCTCCGACACCACATTGTTCCAACCATATAGCTATGCTTTTGTGGATCACCTCCCATAATCTAAAATCTGAATAAACAATAACAAGCAAAATTACATTTCTCTATTTTATTAACACATTTAAATGTGTATCTAGCATAATCCACACAATCTCTGCACCGGTTTGCAGTTTAATGTCCCTAATTCCCCGTAACGTCACCCCATTTGTACAGGTCATGTCCCCTGACCAATCGGCTATCCTAACCTTAACCACTCAAGGAAAAATGCCTAACCTCAACCAATCGGCTATGCTAACCAACATAAAAAGCCTATATGGTCGGAACAATGGGATGTCGGAGCAGAGGGTTTATTTTTAAAAAACTAAGGGACGTCGGACTAATGGGCTGTAGGACCAAAGGGAATTTTTCAGATTATTGAGAGGTCGGAACAATGGAGCGTCGGAGACATGGGCAGTCCCCGTTGCAGTTGGTATTTAACCCTTGTGTTTTCTTTCTTCTTTCTTCACTTTTTTTGACTCTTTTTAATCACTATTTTTAACTTTTTATTACACTTTTTTTTAATGTTCGTCACTTTTTTGACGTTTTCAACACTACGTAACATTAGCTTGTGAACTTTAATGTTTTACAGTTATTTTGGAAATCTATGGTCATTAAACCTAATTTTTATGAAATTATACCTAATGTTTGAGTTAGTAAAGCAGAAATTAGGAATCATTCAGACAAATATTTAAGAAATGGATGTGGATGGATAATCACAGACTGGAATATGTCAACTTTTACTCATTACTATTTCAAAAGCACTTACATTTTTTCTCTCCAAATTCTTTAAAATTGAATAAGACGCCCCAAAATTAATGAAAGTAGAGATTTGGACTTGCCAAAGAGCGTTGTGTGGGTAGTTCATCAAAAACATTGATATAGGAAAATGGGACAGTTTGACAAAGGACAACATGAGAGTTAAAAACAAAAATTGCTATAGTTGCTGAATTCATGCCATGTGACTGATCTGGATAAATAAAGGCTTTAATTATAACTGAACATTTTTTACTTTTAACTTTTTTCAATCTTTTGTAGTCAGGAAAATTTCCTGTCCATCCAAGCCAAAGAAGAGCTCCAACTACAGACACACTGTCAATGCAGAAAATGAATGTAACATGCTACTCTAAAAGGTTTGGTACAGGACTCCTTTGCATACCTTCACTTCCTGTTTCAACCCACCAGACGTACTAGGCTCTCAGACTCAGGACACCCATGAAAGCTTAAGATCGTCAATGACGTGATTGCCATGATGTGTGCTGTATCAGGTCCATTAGATCCCTACTTTTGTTGTCACAGCGACATCATGTTGGTAGAGATTAAGCTGTTTTCTTGAATCCCTAAAAGCCAAGTTCTCAACAATACAAATTATGCCAAAGCTATGGAAGCATTGTCATTTTTTCAAATTGTTCCCGTAAGCACTTTATGCCATTTTATTTAAAACAGAGGTGTATCAGTTTACTCTAAAGTATACCCCAAATGCAATTTCAGCCTGTAGAGGTCTTGTTGGATTAACATTACAATACAGCACTGAGAACAAAGCGTTGTATTTCAAGTTGTCCATGTGGGTGCGTGTTTACATTTACTGAAAAAAATCACATAGAAGTATGAAGGATTTTTTTTATTTCTACACACTGCTTCCCTCTGTGTGTGTGTGTGTGTGTGTGTGTGTGTGTGTGTGTGTGTGGTAGGCAACCAGAAGCTTCTGTCAGGATGCCGCATAATAAATAATACAAACGCTGTTACTTCAATCAAAAAGTAGAGGGGAGAGCAAGAGTTACACTGAATAAATAAAAGAGAGAGCGAGATGGAGGGAGGGGGTGTCAGTAATGGCAAGATGGGTATTCACGTTGACAGTGTGTTTGGTGCTTATTGCCTGTGGCTTCATTAAGAGAGACCCAGAGACCGACTGCGAAGCCAGAGGGCAGTTAACCCTTCACTGTCTGACTGGCAGACATGCAGGAAACCTACTGATAGGTCACAGTAAACACAGCCAAAGTAGATGCAGGTGTAAATACAACAGCTTAAAATACATACAAAATATTTCGGAAATATTTCATATTATAAAACATATATATTAATTATATAAAACCAAAAAATATTTCCATCAAATCACGTCTTTTGGGGGCACCACCCTGAAAGCCAGGGAATGTCTAGCCAGTTCGATCTGGCCAGTTTGCACATTTGAAATGGCTTTCTGAACAATGCCAGAAACTTATTTCTAAAATTAAAATAGTCATATCTGTGAGCAAACACACGAGGGATGGCGAGATGTGACGGGAGCTTGCTGCTGATCTATGGCAGGAACACACACACCTGCAAGCTATTTCAAAGACACAAAAAAATGGCCAAACGGTTGACAAAGACAAAAAGTTGATTCCGGATAGAGGGAATTTAACCAACAGTGGACAAGTGATTTTTTTTTATTTTTTTATTTCAATGCAAATGAATAGCCACAGAGACCAGTATGCAAGCTTGCAAGGCCAAATGAGAGCAGACAAAGTGTCAAAGCTAAATTGTGGACTATTAGCTTAGCAGAATGCATTTGTACGGCAAACCCAATTGAACCCAGCTAACCTGATTGCAACCAGCTAAAGGCCATTCAGTGATGCTGAGTTTGTCAAGAAATGTATGAATGCAGTTGCGGAGGAGGTGTACCCCAATAACAAAGACGTCTTAAATCTGGTGAGTCTGTCTGCAAGTACAATCACCATTCTAACCCCCCTGTTACAAGTCCACTGTCTGATTCACCAGCAAGCACTGTGCTGTAAAGTTCTGAAGTGGGAATATGTCATGAAGGTGTTGGTGACACGTTATGTTGTCTAGGTTAATGTCAAGTTGTCATAATACAGAGATTGTTGTCTTCATTATTGTCAGGTTGTCATGACAAAGACATCTCAGACAATGCTAACTTTGCCTTAAAAGTGTCATAATTTACCGCAGGACCCCTAATGACTCAAAATGACTCCTTCATGTTCATGATAGGTGTCACTACCCGATGTGAGTTGAGTCGCAGATTTGAGTTGCGCATGCTCACATTTAAACGGTTTATGGCATAACATTGTTTAATTGTTAGATTGCTAATGTTAGCTCAAAACACCGTTAAAGTGACAGCCTATGATTGTAAAACTTTTTGAAACGATTGCTAGCTTAGCTACAAGCCAGCAATCATTTCAAAAATGTTTTAGCTATGATTGTTTGATTGCTAACGTTGGCTCAATTCAACTGACAAACTTTGTTGTGTTTGATTGCTAACTTGTAGCCAGCAGTGAACAAAATTGGTTAAGTAGGTCAATTTTTACTGTATTGACATTAATGAAGTCTCTTGTTAGCTTCTTGTATGCTACTTGTCGCAAAGTGACGCATGTGCAACAGACATCTTCACTTGTTGCAAAGTGACGCATGCGCGACTCAAATCTGCACTCGACTTACATCGGGGAGTGACATTCGGTGTCATGTGATAATCATGACGTGCCATGTCATTCTAATGCACACCCCTTCAAAAACAGTGTTACCCATCTTTTCTATAAACTGTGACACACCCTAGCGTGTGACCTTGTCAGACAATCAACCAAAGTATGACACATTCAGCACAGCGCTTAAAAGAAGCTAATTCTTTGATTGAAATCCTAAAATCCAACCTCACTCATCTATCTGCTAAAACATCACTGTAGCTTGCCGGGCTCTTTGAAAACTTCAGTTGGGCTCTGCTTACTGGGATTATTAATCGACAGATTAGTTAATTCAACAGAAGTTTCCTTGGCTCGGGATTGCAATTGTGAAATAAAGTAACCTTCAGAAGAAGACCTATCTCTGCTTAAAGTGGTTTGGACCAAGATGCAGTACTGGGATTTCTAAGAGAGAGAGTGAGATTTCTCAGTGTTGTCCTCCCCGTTTAACTAATAGTTTTATTTTATTTAACTAAATGGTTTTTTTATCCACACCTGCTCGCTTTTCAGGGTTTCCGCAGGGTCTTAAAAAGTCTTACATTTGTTTAAGTATTGTGTTCTTGATCTTTAATAATTTTAAACAGGTCTCAATTGTCCTGTGTCCATACAACGCAACATCTACTTCTTTAGTTGCTCCCAACATAACTGTGTTGTATTACAACTAAAAAATTACACAAACATGGAACTTATTTTGCAGCCAATCAGCTTTCCGGTTAGAAGTCTTTTTCAGATTGTACCACAGACATAAAACTGAATTTATCCCCAGCTATGGGGAAGTGCAAGTTTAGTTATACTTGGCATGAAAAAAGGTGAATTTAGGGCATAGTTGATGTGATAACGGTCTTAAATTTCATTCATGATGGTCTTAAAAAGGTCTTAAATGTGACTTGGTGAAGCCTAGAGAAATCTCTGGTATGGTACTTGTGTGTGCATTATTGACTGTGCTGACCTGCAACCAGAGGTGGACCAGTCATTAAATGGCTCAGTGCTATTTGACTGTAAAGGACCATTTGGATGTGCGCTTGCTTCGCCCTGCCTGCTCAGACCAGGTCAATGATGCTTGGTTCTAAATGTGCAGTCACGTCCTCTCTTTTTTCATGGCTTAACCACATAATGTAACACTCTATCCACACTGTTAAGTATCTTTCTGTTAATAAATGAAAAATAAATCCTTACTGACTCTCTGGAGTGGTGGATGCCACTTCTCACAGCCAAACTGTTGCTGCAGTCTATAACTGGTTCTAGTTCATACCTAATATCATTAAAGTGTTTCTTACAGTTTATGAACTTGCCAATGGATCTCCTAAGAGCAACACAATAAGCAAATGTGGTTTCACCTCATCAGCTAATTGAATTGAAAGTGCTGTAGATTTGCTGCTGGTGATTCCACATCTCCCACGCAACGACATCAGTTTTCCCCACACGCTTCGGATTGTTGTCTCCATAATATTATCAGAGCACTATGGCCCAAAGAACACTGCTTTACAAATGATTTGCTGAACCTGTGCTGGAAAAAGTACTCAGATCCTCAAGTAAAAGCACTAATACCACACTTTGAAAATACACACCACCAATAAAAGTCCTATATTTGAAACCTTACTAAAGTCAAAATATGTAAGTTTTATCAACCAAATGTAATTAAAGTACTTAAAGGAGAATTCCGGTCAATTCCAACATGTAGCTCTGTTGTTTGTACATTTGGAGTGCTGTCAGTAGAGAGAAAAATAAAACCAATCGGTGCTGCCTACACCGAGTTATCCTTCTGCTAGAGTTAGCACCCAACAGGCTTCAACAGGGCAAGTTTTAAATGTGTTTTTAGCCTCTAAACAAGTTCAAAATGTCATTAGAAGAGCCTACCCATGTAAAGTGATTCCTTCCGAGTGAACACAGTGAATCTGACAGCTGTAGATGTGTAAGAAATGTGTCAAAGTCGTAGTAATTCAGCTGTGTTTAGTTCCTGTCTTGATACTGCGAGGAGTGCTTTGGGACTGTCTAACTACAACACAGAAAAGAGATATAAACATATTTTCAAAAATAAGCATATGCTTATTTTTTAAAAGTAAACGCTGTAGTACAACTATAATGAGACAAGTTATAATTTTAGGTAAGTTTGGAGAAACTACCTTATTTAGTCATTACATTTATAGCCTACATATTTTAGTTTCATCTCTTTTCTGTGTTGTAGTTTGTAGACGGTCCCTAAGCTCTCTAACTGCCTCTCAACACAGGAAATAAACACAGCTGAATTAGCAGAACTTTCACGCATTTCTTTCACTCAAAAGGAATCACTTCACATGGGTAGGTAGGTAACTGATAGTGTTCGGTTAATGGTTAACTTGGACATCATTGTAAACAAAAACAAGAATTTCTTTGGTATTTCAGGATTGAAGGCATAACTTTTACATTTCTAATCTGATTTTACTAAATTAAGTATAATTACAGGCACCTTGGGAGCGGTTTATGGAGAGACTGCTGAGAAGGCTTCGGGAAGTTCTGCAACATCAGCCTGTGGATTTGGACTATTTACACTTTTACACAGTGCTGTACACTTACACTGTTTTAAGTCATGAAATGGGACTGGTACCATTGTGCATAGGCCAGTAGACACCAACCCTCATAGGCATTATCATTGCATTTAATTTATTTGTCATGCAATATAGAGTCAAATTCTTAATTAGATTACTTAGATAGATAGATAGATAGATAGATAGAGATGATAGATAGATAGATAGATAGATAGATAGATAGATAGATAGATATTGTTCCCAATTAAATGGGAAATTATAGTGTTACAGCAGCAAAATCAGTCACAAAGCACAGCATATTAATATAAATGAAATACTAGAATACAATATACATACATACAATATACATGAAATAATAATGATAGGAATAAAATACAAGAACAAATATTTGAATATACTGTATTCAAGTTGAGAATACAAAAAAAATTGCTTAAATAGTATGATAAAATGTAAATAGACCAATTGTGGTTGCACTTAGTGCAGTATTGTGGTGTCTCAGAGTCTTATCTATTACCCAGGGATGACGTGTTAAAGAGTTGGTGGAAGTGGAAGGAATGATTTCTTGTTATTCATTGCTGGAGTCCATGTACTGTAAATGCATGTCATTTCAAAAATGGTTTAGGATTGAAATTAGTACTACATATAAAGTAAAGTATTTGTCATGTTAAGATAACATCAAAATGATTGTCCTGTGTTGTCCTGCCATGTTTATGTGTGAAGAATCACACAGATGCAGTCTTGTACAGGTATCCGCCATTGTCCTCAGAGGGAATCGTAGGGTTAATGGCTTCCCTCAGTTCCACAATCTGCGGACCAGAGGCCATTGGATGGCTGGTGGAATGACTCTACTGGCCGACTGGCAAGGTCCCACTACAAGAAAAGTCTTAAAAGTATATTCTGTAAATGACAAGTAATGTTGAAAGGCTCTGCAGTTGCTTTTAGAATACTTCACAAAACAATTACACTTTTGTTTTTATTTTTTTGTATTTGTGTGCATTTAATTTACGTAATAAATACACAAAATTTTAAAAAGGTTTAATTGAACATTTTTAAGCTGCACAGGCTCTTAGAGAAGTCTGGGAAAGTGTCAAAAGTATGAAAAAAATGTAGATTAAAATTGAAAAACCTAAACTAATGCAAAATAATTGTCAAATTGAAATGATATAATAGTTTTGTGAGATTGTAACTTGTTGATGTTTATGTTTTATATTTCAGTTCAACATTTTTCAGTGCCGATTTTTCATCCGATCATCATCATATGTTTGTAGCGTCGTTGTCCTGTGAGAACTACGTATCTCTAAAAACTCATCAAACTTTTCATGGTGTCAGAAAAAAATAGACTATAATTTATACATTCATTTTTTCAACACAAAAGGAACACTTAACCTTTCCCTTTATCACAAACATTCAAAATCAACACATCTGGAGATTCATGGTGTTCACTGGACAGGAAGGCTGTGAAAAATTTTAACCTGTTAAGTAAATTATAAGTAATTAATAAAATATTTCACCCGGAGGACACCGGAGCACCCAGAGGTGCTACACAAACATGAGGGGAACATGCAAACTTCTAGTGGAGTAGAATTATAAAGTTGCAAAAAAGTGGAAATACTCAAGGAAAGTACAAGCACCTCCACCTTAAATGTGTCTTTAATAGTATATAGCAGAGATCCTCCCTATGGGGTCCTCAGAGTTACTGCATTGGGGCTTCCGAATTATTGTCTATTTCTGAAAGTTATTTTTCAAAAATTAAAACGTCTAAACATAATTCTCACATATTATTAGAAAATATAAATCCCCATTGATGATAGGCTTTCTGGCTCATAGGTAAGGTAGTCACAAAGGTAGCCATCCACATACACAGTTCATCCTAAACATTCACTGAGCCACATAAAAGATGATTCATAAAACGATGCCAACAATTAATTTTTAAATGGCTTAGTATTTCATGCATTAAAAGGTATGTATAAAGGCGTTAGGGCAGCCACACATTAGTGTGGGCCAAGTTTAATATGCCGCCGTCTCTCTTTCAGTTATGGGGTCCTTGGCTTAAAAAACGTTGACGACCCCTGGTATATTCAATTCAATTCAATTCAATTCAATTTTATTTATAGTATCAATTCATAACAAGAGTTATCTCAAGACACTTTACAGATAGAGCAGGTCTAGACCACACTCCAGAATTTACAAGGACCAAACAGTTCTAGTAGTTTCCTCCAGAGCAAGCAACAGTGCGACAGTGGTGAGGAAAAACTTCCTTTTAGGCAGAAACCTCGGTCAGACCCAGGCTCTTGGTAGGCGGTGTCTGACGGGCCGGTTGGGGTTAAAATGGAGAGTGGCAATAACAGTCCCAAAAAATAGTAGTTTGTAGCAGTTCTTCGTAGTAGTTGGTGGCATAGCAGGGCACTGTGCGGCATTACAAGGCACAGCAGGATGTAGCTGGGCACAGCAGAGCGTAGCAGGATGTAACGTGGCATCGCAGGACGTGGAGCAGAACCACGGCGACAGCTGCAACCATGATTTTGGAGCCTCCCTGCATATAATATAGTGTGTAGGATTTAGTGGCATCTATTGGTGAGGTTGCAGATTGCCACCAACTGAAACGTCTCGCATGTGCCAAGCGTGTAGGAGAACTACGGTCGCAAAAACATGAATGGGTCTAGATGATCTCTAGAGCCAGTGTTTGGTTTGTCTGGTCTGGCTTACTAAAAGACAACAACCCCCACCCAGGCACAGCCTCTCCACCCTGCTGCTGGAAAGTGATACCAATGTATCCACTGCTGTTCCACCACACTACAGAGCAGCTTTTTCCCCTCAGGTTGTAAGACTCCTCAACTCATCCTCTGTACTCCACCATAAAAATAGTTTTGTTTAGTTTTTTTTGTGTGTTTGGCATAAAGGGACTACAACTTGCATTTTCATGTGCAACCCTGTTTTGCAGAATGACAACAGATGAAACGTGAAACTTAAATCCTGTAAACTGCAATCGATGTTGATGATGAACAGTTTGGGTAATCATTTCACTGTTTGCCTTTGTTTTGTCTTCCAAATAATTTTGAACAAAACTTGGATATTTGTTTAAAATAAAGCTCAGCTAACACTGGTTTTGTGAGGTTGATACTGATGTTTGAGGAGCGCAAAAAGAAGGCAACACAGTTATTGGCCGGCACTGTGTTGAGTTTACTGCCACAGAAGAGAAACAAATCTCTTGCATAACAGCTTCTCTCTCTGCCAAGACTCACTAATGTTACCAGCTACAGGCTAAGAATTTTTAGAGCTTAAAACCAAAGGTCTCCAAACCACGACCAGAGCTCTTTTCTACTCTTTCCTTCAAAATCTGATCTTGTTCAATGTCAAATCCCAACGTGAGCGTGGATCATTTCTTGCGAAGCCTTCATCAACCTTTTATACTGAGCACATAACTCTTTTTTTTTTAAGCAATATTTCAACTGTTGGATATATTTGGACATTAATGTTGCCTGTATATAAATTGTACAGTCTGTGGTGGTCCCCTGACATTTTGACACTGTAGCGCTACCAGCAGGTTTCCATTAATAATGAACCAAAACAAAAGAAAGTTTTTGGTGTCTACTTACTCTTGACCTGTGTACTTGATATGATCTCGTCAGTGGTTAGTATTATTCTGTGCTTTGTTACTAAACAGTGTCAAAAACAGGTTCCAAAAGAGACAGCAAAGCCCAGAAAACCAATGTGGTGTGTTTCTGTCTTTATACAGGTGTGTGCATAAATTTAGCTGCTGTAAAGTGTGGGAGTTTGAGTGCCTACTGAAGAGGTATATACTGGTAATGAGAGATGTGTGTGTGTGTGTGTGTGTGTGTGTGTGTGTGTGTGTGTGTGTGTTTTAAAGAGGGTTGTTTTGCTGGCTCCGTTTAATTGGAGCAATACACATACAGATGCAAATGTCCATACACAGGTTTGGATACACTTTCATAAACGCAAAAACACAGCACAGCTGTTAAATGCAGCACTGATTTGTTTCTTCTCTCCTCCACATGCTCATCCTGTTCTTCTCCAATTGCAGAATGAGCAGCGTGGGCAGCTCATCCCAATCGGGAACTCTCAGTCGCTGACATTTACCAAGAAATGGGGCCACACAGATAAAAAAACAGGCTGCAAAATGTTGTTTGTGTCTGTCTGTTCTTGTTAGACTGACCGAGACTGACAAAGTCATCCCTCCACTGTTGTATCCAACATCTACCTCTTCCTTTGCCCATCCATCTATCCGTTTCTTAAAAAAATCTATCCATAAATTATGTTATATCACCACGCAAGTGAAATACCACATACACAAAAGCATGAATCCAAATGTCTTATTAAAATAGGAACTTAAACAAGAAACAGCATTCCTACAGAGAATGGTATCGTGAGGGGGAAGTGTTTATAATTTTAAAATACAAATTAGCAATTCATACCCCCAGGTTTATCATTTGTACTTTCAAAATGCTCAATTTCTTCCTTGATTTTAGAATTTGCGTAAATTATTAATTGAAATGAATAGGACCAGTCTGTTATCCTGTTTAAGTCAGAGATAACACAGAAGTGTGTTTGACAGTTGAACCACAGCGCTTTACACAGAACAGGTACCATTCACACACATTCATCAGGCCTGCTTATCAGAGAAACATGGAAACGCATTCACACACCAATGGTGCAGAAACATTGTCATGTTGAGCAGGGGCCAGGGATTGAACCACAGAACTTCGGATTGGTAGACGACTGCTCTTGTTTGCTCATATCCAAAAACCTGTTGATAGAAGTACACTACCGGTCAAAAGTTTGGGGTCACTTAGAAATTTCTATTGCACTGCATTATAGACAGAATACCAGCTGAGATCCGTTGCATTTTTTTTTAACCAGGGCAGCAGTTTAACATTACATTATGTGATTACATAATTGCAAACCAGCACCGTCAGACACCACCTGCCAAGAGCCTGGGTCTGACTGAGGTTTCTTCCTAAGAGGGGAGTTTTTGCTCACCACTGTGCATGGTAATAACTAATGTTATGAATGCATACTATAAATACAATTGAGTTGAATTGAATGTGACTCTGGAACATTGGATGAATGGTTGCTGATAATAGGCAATGTAGATATTGCATTAAAGATCAGCCACCCATGCAGATCAGCCGGTATTCTGTCTATAATGGAGTGGAATGGAAATTTGTAAGTGACCCCAAACATTTGACTGGTGGTGTATATAGTGGCAGTAGCTCAGTCCCAGGGAGTTGGGTACCGGAGGGTTGCTGGTTCAAGTCCACATACAAACCAAAGTATGGTGGTGGACTGGTAGCTGGAGAGGTGCCAGTTCACCTCCTGGGCACTGCCAATGTGCTCTTGAGCAAGGCACCGAATCCCCAACTGCTCAGGGCGCCTTTCCATGGGCAGCCCCCCACCCCACTCTGACATCTCTCCATTTAGGGCATGTATAGGTCCTGAGCATGTGTGTGTTATTTAGGCATGTGTGTAATGTGTGTAATAACAGAGTGTAAACTGTAATTTCCCCTTGTGGGACTAATAAAGGATAAATTAATATATCATGATGTTTAAAAGTAGCTCTGTTTTTTCTTTTTTACTTTTGGCCATGCGTCTCTACCGCAACCTCACTTACAAACTGTTGACTGGTTGGTTTGTGTAAAACCACCATAGCAACGCACAGAGATGACCGTAAGATGTAAACAGGCAAGAGGCTGTTAGCTTGTCATATACTGTGTTAAAAACACAGATTGAGATGCAGATTCTAAATGTGCTGTATACATGTCCAAATGAGGCCTTTCAAACCTAAATAATACCGGGCTAACATACGTCTTATTCGGAATATCCAAACGGAATATGCTGTTTGCATGACCTAAATTTTGTCATATTCAAAATAATAGTGGAATATTGGTGTACATGGAAACATACTCAGTGTTTGGTCCCCTTCTTTCCTTAATCTAAATCTCCACGCTGGATCAAAATATCCAATTAGAAGTTTTTTTACCATTCCTATGGTGAAACCTAGCGCAGTCATTTCCATCCCTTCAGACAACCCTACTGTCTCAGCACGGATCTCAGCCTGCCTTGATGACTTCTCAAACCTGAAGATGGAATGTCACCTTCAACTCAATCTCTTTTAGAGAATAGAGTCTTGGTTATCCCAGCCAGTCCTTCTGTTCAGCACATTAGTATCCAGCTCTGCTCTGCCTCACTCTCTCCAACAAAGGCTGCAAGAGATCTGAGCATCCTGATTGATGACCGACATTCACTGTGCATGTTGCACTCACACTTGGGCTGTGAGGCGGAAAATCTCAATCCAAAATATTCTAGTGTGTGTTCCCTCGGGGTGAAAGAGTTACCGATCTTGACTCGGTCTGCAATATCCTCATCTGAGAATACTTACTCACCTAATATGCTCTTTCTGTTTCTCCCTAGCTGTCTATCCTTCCCTATCGGTCTCTCAAGAAAAGATTTATACTATTAACGTATTTGTTTCTTCATGCCCCGGCAATCTTGTGGCCTTTGTGTCAGATGGAACATGTTACTATGAGTGTTGCACCACCTATTCTTCTCCTTGATAAACTGGGGCTTGGATTGTTGAATATGAGAATTACATAATATATATTCATTTCAAAAAAGCATTTGACACTACAGATCACAACGTTTAATTTTCTAAATTGTAAACAATTGGGATAAGAGGTGTAGTTTAAAAATGGTTAAGCACCTATGCACAGTTTGCTGATAATAGATCTGAATGCAGGGAGATTGAATGTGGAGTTCCCCAAGGTTCAGTTTTGGGGCCTAAATTACTTATTTTGTACATTAATGACATTTGTGAGATGTCACAATTATTGCAATTTGTGCTGTTTGCAGATGACACAATGTTTTTTGTTCAGGAGATTATCTGAAAACCTAAGCAAAAAATATTAAAAAAAGTAAAGGTTAAACTGAAAAAAATGGTTTGATGCAAACGAGTTATAATTAAACTTAAAAAATAAACAAAGTTTGTGTTTTTTTATAATCAGAAGTGAGATAGAAATGTTTCATAATCGATTGATGTTACTCCTAAGAGCTAGTAAGTGTAAGAGTGTTTTTTCTGAGATTTTGGGGTGTGATAAGGGATGACAAATTGACATAATAAAACATAAAACATAGGTGTCCAAGAATATTTCTGTTCTAAATAAAGCAAAGTATGTGTTAGATTACAAGGCAACTTTAGTTACTGTGTAGAGGTGTGGGGAACACATATGCAACTAACATAGTCATTGTTGGTTTTACAGAAAAGAGCAGTACGAGTTCTGTATAAAGAGGATTTCAGAGAACAAACAAATAGATCTTGTATAAATCAGGATCAACGAAACTCAGACCCAGACATTGCGACATTGTAGAATTAAAGACTGTTGGTGATATTTCAGGAAAAAAAAGTAGAGAATTACCAGAAAATATACAAACAATGCTTTTAGTTCAGAAAGAAGAACATTTTTAACTTTAAAGCAAATGTGTATTTCAGTATGTGGTGTCAAACGGTGGAACTCCTTGAATAGTTGTCAGATTCATCTACCAACCCTTATAGAACTGGCTCAGGTTTTCCTTGGCCCACCTCTTAATTATGCAGTTTTAGATTGCTGGGGGACGTCCTTCCGTTGACACACTGAGCTCCTCTCTCCTCTATCTTTCCATCTGTGTGCGTTCATGTCCAAGAAATGCTTGTTACTAACTGATCTCTGGGGAGCTTATCCCCCTGAGTCCTTATATTTTCCCGCCCCACAGTTTCCATTGGATTAGGGTGGCACCTAAATCCTGGTTGCAGATGTCGCCGTGGTCCTGCTCTGCGCCCTGCTACACCCTGCAGTGACCTTTTACCCCATGAACTACTACATCTACTAATTCTAGTTATAGTTCCATTATCTTTATTTTGGATATAATTGCCACTAAATGCTTGCTCTTGGGGCAATTACAGGAATTGTTGGGTCTTTGTAACTTAAAGCGTGGTGTCTATTTTTTTTTCCTTTTTACTTTCCTTCTTCTCTCTTTTCTATCTGTAAAATAAATTTTTAACTGACTGCCTGTCTATTTCTGCTTGTTATATTATTTGAGAAATGGGATAGTAATGTGCTTTGCCATCATGGCTCATGGATGTGTAATGTGATACCTTAATTATTTTATTGTTTGATTATAAAAATATGTCTGTTTCCATGAGCACCATAAAGACAATGTGAAGTGAAGTGAAGTACCTCATTTGTGTGTTACTTAGCGGCTGTAGGCCTTTCATAGCAGATGATACACCACGTTGATTATATTGTATCTGGCTATAACGTTTTTGATATATGATGATGCCAATTCAGTTATTCAATTTTACTGACCCGCAGCAGACAAAACCTATCCTTTGTGTGTATGATGGGTGGGTGGGTGTGATTTGTAAATTGGGACATGGAATAAATTTTGGTATGGTGTGTGCGTGCACTTTTATAAAAGGTGTGGATGTTTATTTACCTCCCATTGTCTCGAAAGGCAGGCTGACACTCTCATCAATTGTTGCTTGTGAACAATGGAAGCCTCCCTGCTCTGAATTATCTCTGTGTGAGGAGGGAGGCAGGTGCTGCAGATGGAGAAGGCTCCCATTCATTACCTCCACCTCCATTACCATCATTACCAGCCTGCCACAGCACACAGACGTTAGAGGAGGGACGCAGAGACGCCAAGCCTGTCGCTCTCATCAACAACAAGGGACATTAAGACACTGACCCACTTTCCACTTTGTGTTGCAAAGAATCCTGAGGGATGGACCTGGACGAAGGTAAAGAGAACCCTGAGCCTTAAATCCTGGTGATGTGACCAAAACCACCTGCGGGACAGAGATGGAGAGAGCATTCTTATGTTCTGATCAGACTTTTCCATCAACTGAATAAACAGACGCTGGTGCAAAAATGAGCATCAGGCATCGTTTTAATCTCCTGTAGACCACTCTCAAGGCTCCAACAAAAAGACCAGCAAGTTGCCAGGTCCTGAAAGCCAAATAAACATACAAATAAGGTATTTTTTATCATATGTTATGTTCATGTGATCAACTTCCGTTATTCTGGAAATGTGTTACCAAGCTGATATCTGTATCTGTTCCCCCTTTTACTCCATGTCTTTTGAGAATTAATATGTCTGACAAGCAATAGTCCACTGGTGCAATAAAGTCTGAACCTACTTTATCATGGACAGCATTTATTATAAGAGTAAAGACAGAACCGTCAACTTTTTGAGGATATGTCAATTCAATAGAGAATATGACTTAATAAACATTTAAATCAGTGTGAGGGACTATGACTACAGTGCTATCTGATTGCATTTGTGTTGTTTAATCTGTTTGTTGGTTGTTGATTTTTTTGCATGTCTTGTCTGTTTTTTTTTCCTTTTGTGAAGGATTTGAAATGAGGATTGAGGTTTGTGTATGTAATTCTTAACCTTTTTGCAATAAAAAATTAATTCAAAGAAAACCAAATAAACGTTCAAAGATTCTTTCCAAAGAGCTAAATTATCATACAAATACAATCATTTCAGTACATCTGGCAACACATTCCTGATCACAGTACTATTTATGGTATGTCACCTCCTTGTACATCATGCAGGGCCAGAGCCGGCCCTCCTTATAAGCCAACTAAGCGGACGCTCATGGCCCCGCAGCAACGAGGGGTCCCCAAAACTCATGCAATTGTTTGCTGAAGTGTCTGTCTGACCTGGCAACCCCACATATCTATAATGACTTGGCACTTGCTGTTGCTAATTTAATGTTATAGACGGTGTTCTATGATAGGACAACAAGCGAGGATCATTACGTCTGTTTAAACCAAATTGTTCAACCGTGCATAAAGCGATGCAGCCTGTGGTCTAATTATCCAAGGTTGTGGTTTGGAGTTTTCTTGGCTCCCTTTCAGATTGGGTCTATTTTTCTCTTTTGTGTTTATTTATCTTTTTAGGATCATGGCCAGATTTTTGGACCCATAAGACTACCACATGTGTTCCACTAGAAGGAACAAGGGAGAATGAGAGAAATCAGGAGGGTCTTTACTCCTCTTTTCTCCATTGCCACCCAAACTCCCACTTCATGTTGAGAGGTGAAAAATGATGTACAAAGAACAGGGCTGCCTATCTGTCTCTCTCTGCCTGTCTCTATCTATATCTCTTCCTCCCTCTGGCCTCTGAGGGAAATCAATGCAATCTTCTTACCTATGAACTGCTATTTTTCTCACATCAAACCACTACAGCCTGTAGCATGGCAGTCTTCCAGCGCTGAAAGTGTCGGACAAGTGGGATGATCGATGTTTACAGCCAGTAAAACAGCTACTATTAGACCTCAGTGTTTTTACTTAAGCCTTGGATGCAGTTGTCAGTTGTCGGTCTGTAGCCCTTGGGGGGACTTTTCTCCGGAAAGGTCTGAGACAGCCTACCTTCAAACCCAGGCCTTCCTCTGGGGTTGGAAATAGACCACAAACAAACAAAAATCTATTTCATTCGTTTGTCTGGTGGATAGGAAGGGTTAGGGAGCTTAGGGGAGATGTTGGCCCAGTGGAAACGTCAATGCATTTCATCAAAAAACAAAAACAAAAAAAAAGAAAGAAATACACCTCCACACAAGATGAATGCGTGCAATATGTAGGCCCATATGGTGCAATCCCATTAGCCTCTGCAGCCTTGCATGTTGAGGTTTGTCACAAGCAGACAGCGTGTAATAAATGTTTAGGGAGGGAACAAGGCTGTTTACTCTGGGAAACTGGAGCGAAGCACCGGCTTGGATTGATAGAGGTTATGGAAAGCAGATGGTGGTATTTCTTTGATTATATAACTGGTCATACAACAGCTTGAGTTAAATATCATTTTACATTCCTACATCATTTGATGTCTTACACTCAAGCAGAACGGAATCCTGCCCAGTTTAGTAAAATAGTTTTAATTTCCTTTTTATTCATTGAAAGTAGGCACTGATAGATCTCCTTTGTCATTGACCAATCATTTTTTTTCCATATCTGTCAAAATAATCCAAGTGTTAGTCCCTTGTATTTTGGTTATTTCTCAGTGTAAATTTTATTTCATACACGTACATTTCATTTCATGTTCTAAAACTTTTAATTCCATGTTGTTTTTTCATATTCCTTCCCGTACAGTTGCCATTCAATAGTTCACTCAATAGCACTCAATTGTGGGCACTTACTAAACATTATAATTTTCCGTCACAGGGTGCCATGTTGCACAATAGCATTTTATGAGTCAATGAAATGCTTTTTTGGGATTGTTTTCAGAAAGCATTTACACACTCAGAATGCGGCCACTCAAATGAAATGGCAGACAGTTAATGTGATTTGCTATATAGTAAAGAGGGAGTGGTTTCGGACACAGTCTCAGTCTTTCATTCTGTTTTCTCTGTCTTCATATTTCTTTCAGATTTATCATATTCTCACACTTTCAGACCCAGGTAAAAATGCACACAGAACTCACTGATATTGAAATGTGATTGTTTCAGCCAGACCACGTTTATAGGTGGTCAGGCTCGCATTGTGATCAGATCTCACCAGATGTAAATACAATCCGTACACCCAGCAAGTTTAAAGGTCACCAAACTCCACATCTCACTGCTATCTTAAAGTGCCCATATTATACTCATTTTCAGGTTCATAATTGTATTTTGAGGTTTTACCAGAAGAGGTTTACATGGTATAATTTTCCAAAAACCTTTTTTTTTTGTACTGCACATTGCTGCAGATCCTGTTTTCACCCTGTGTGTTTGGGTCTCTGTTTTAGCTACAGAGTGAGACGTCTCACTTCTAAACTATCTTAGCTGGGAGTCGCACATGAACAGTAGCTAGGTAAGATCCCATCAGCTAGATAACTCTTTCTACAGCTTTAGTCAGTCCAAGGCAGAATTAGCTGGGAGACTTCTTCTAAACGAGGGGCACTTGTGGAATACCTGCAGAACAGGGACAGGAAGTAGTTCTTTTGGAGATTATGGTCAACTAGTGTGTGTTGTAGCAGTGTTTTGCCATTGAGAACGAGCTAGGATGCTAGCGCTAGCATGCTACAGTTAACCTCCTTGTCTCGGCTTGTGACGTAGAAAGCCATGCAGATTTGGAACAGCTCCCCCGGAGACTGAAGGCAGAGGACATTCAGAAACATGTATCTCACTTAAAATACCATGGATGTTTTTTTCCCAAGTTTGTATGCATGTGGAAGCACCAGAAACACGTAACAACAACTCAAATCCCAGAAAAAGGTCTTTTTTTTCATAATATGGGCACTTTCAGCAACTGTAGCAAAGGCTATGAGTAGAGTTAGCAGCCGTTGGCAAAAACACCCATCCAGGTGTGAATGTTAGACCTGCTGATAAAAGGCCATCTCTGGTTGGCTCTCTGCTCTGCCAGTCCTCGCCCTCTTCAGTCCTCTTTGCGCTGGCAAGTTTGAAAAATCCTGTTGGCATTGAAATGTGCTTTAACATTAAAACTTTTCTTTCATTTTTTGTTTAATGATGCTTTTGTATGGTGAAGTAGCGTCATGTGAAAATTTGATCAATCAACAGCCAAAATCATGACTAAGTGACGGGGAGAAAATTCAACAAATTACAAAACAATGTTATTTGTATTTGGACATGATAGGCCCCTCGTATTCATAGGCCCCTGGGCCTAAGCCCCGGTAAGCGCGTGCATTGAGGCAGCCTTGGCTGATCAGATGTCATTATCCCAAGAATGTATCCAGATAAACCACATTACAATGCCAGGTGTAAATGGCGCCTCAGACTTTCATTTTACACTTTCATATTCTCTGAGGTTAATTTTTATATTTTTAGGCTCATTTCCATATTCTCACTTTCCCATTTCTTCGCATTAATTATTATCTCAAATAACGGTCTCCCATTCAAATGCAACGCTCAATATATCAGTAGTGGATGACACCACACTGATATATCAGTTGAATATGGTCAAAGAAGACATCGTGGATGCTTCTGGAATGCATCTGTTTATTAAAAAAATTGCTTTTTGTTATATATATATATATATATATATATATCCAGGAAAGCTTTCCTCCGCTCTGTCTCTCTCTTTTGCGGTTTCCTTCCGAGATACCAATCTCAGAGAAGATGTGCGAAATCTTTATTAATGTTGCGTCGACTGCAGGAAGACAAGCCCTGTGGCGGTCGATAGCAGGGTGGTAACGTGATTCTGTCCTCCCTTACACATACTGTTATTTACCCCAACTCACTCTCTCACACACACACACACACACACACACACACACACACACACACACACACACACACACACACAGGCATGCATGTGCTGTTGGATGTCATTTGAAAGGACATCAGTTTCTATGAAATATAATAGCCATGCAGCTGGGAAACCACAGTCATTATGAGCCTGCAATCATTAGAGGATGGGGGGGGGAACCATCCTGTGCTTGGAAGGTCACAGGACAGATATCCATTAAAGGCAATATCCATCTTTGTTTACTCATTATAACAGAGTAAAGAAATAAAACATCAGATATATGATTAGAAGACATGTAAAAGCTCACTTCAGAGGAACATTTTGGAATAAATGAAGCTTCTCGCAACATGATAGTTTTTTGACCAGAAGAAGTGATAATGCAATATTTGATATTAATCCAATCCAAAGTAAACACAGAGCCAGTATCGCTGATACAGACACTTTTTAATAATTCAGGTGGATGCATCATCCAATTGCTAAATCTGAATGAATTTTTATGACCTTTAGTGTTTTTCTGTGATTTGACCTTTGGAGTATTAATAAGTTAAAACCCATATAAATCTGTTGTGTTACGTTACTTTAGTAAGTTACGTTACTGTAACTACTTTTTCAGGTAAAAAGTAGTGTAAAGCGCCACTACTGAAAATTTGGTAATGAAACGTAGCTGCTTTTTCAATTATGTGCAACATTACTCTTCCCAGGGACAGATTTGACAGATCTGCGACACAGCCTACTCCGCTGTGCGCTCACAGGCTCCACACGGTAAGGGACAGAGGCTGCTAGCAGAGCAATCATCAAGAGGCGGCCAACGCTGACTTTTGAAAACTTTGTGGCGTTTTTGCTGGACGAACGCTCTGAGTGGAGAGCTACGTGACACACACAGAGCATGTTATGCAGACACAAAGCTGACCACCTCACAGATGGACAGTGTGCGGAGTAATGCGTTACGCAATCACAGTAATGTATTCCTTTTGCTGTAACGCAGTAATATAACGCATTATTAATTAAATTTCAGTAATATTTTACTTGTTACCATCCCAGCAACGTGAGTTACAACGCATTTTAACGCAACATTTAGTGGTGTTTTTATTTAAGAATTCACCAACCCCTCAAAACCTTTCTTCAGAAAAAAAAACTGAGTGTTTTTTCCTGTTGCTGTATTCGATGGTTGAGGTGCCTTCAGGGACAGATACATTTGCGAGATGGATATTATTTTCTTATAACGCTGCATAACAGAGCCAGAACCAGACAGGTACGGATGACATCTGTGTCCCAACAGGTGACGGTACATAGCAAGAGTACAAAACAGACAACTTTTGTTTAGGCTACTTCAAAATAAAAGCACTTCCTGTGATGGTCCGCAGTAAAACTAAATTTCTGTTAAACAAATAAAGTTGTGTACCTTTTCACATATCAGCTGTAAATCTGAACTAAAGAACTGTAAATAATGTAAAGAGTAAGTTTTAATCCCATTATAATTGACCATTTCCTTCAGACCGTCTTAAACTAAACAACATGAATTTCTTATTCAAGTGCTTTAAACACACATGATACAACAATGTCGTACTTCAATATAACTGTAAGGTACTTTTAATTAAGTATTTTCATTTTCTCCTACTTGCCTACTGTATGTTTTACTTATCTATTTTTATAGCTTTACTTTGTACAGTCATTTACATTTTACTAAATTTTATGAATAATCTATGATGTATTAAGGGGGTCCATAGGGTTAACTAAGTAAAGTAACAGATTACTTTTTTTAAGAAGTAAGGAGCAAACACTACTTTTTAAAAGTATCTTCCCCAACACTGGTTACCACTGTATCTCACAGCCGTTTTACAACTTATACAGCTTGGCCTTTTTTTATTTTTATCCAGAAAATACAGCCACACAACGCTCCCCTTGCTTCTTCTACTCCGTCTCTGTCACAGATTTGAGTGTTTCAGGCATCCAGCTTCCAGCACTTCCTGCCCCATTACCCCAGAATTGCTGCCTGGCTGCATGGACACAAGCAGCCCACTGATCAAAGTCCTTTCACAGCTCATGTCTAAGGTCTATGTGTCTAAAGCCTTCATTTTCTTTGCCTCCTGCTCTTCCTGATCCTCCCCTTGCTCATCCGCAAGCCTCTAGTCTCATTTCTAGACACTCTCACTCCATCCAGGTTCTCCTTAAGCCACCGGATTGATCTCTGCTCTCGAGCCACATCTTGCAGCAGTGCATAACCACCAGCAGTGGCCTCCCTCCAGTGGCCTCTGTCGCCCTGTGTAACCAGGTCAGAGGGCCGACTCCTAGGTCAGGCAGAGCATGGACCTGGGCGAGAACAACATCAACATGCAAAAAAGCCTCCTGCTTTGAACGGTCGAGGCAGCTGGAGCCTCCAGTGGACTTGTGTTTGCCAACTTCCTGTAGCCACCACAGGCTCACATACAAACTCGGAGAAGATGATCTGCAGCACCCTTGTGCTCATCCACCTAACATTATGTGTCTGTGGAAACTTGGTAATGAATGAGAGACAGGCCTCCTGTCAGGTAAAGGAGAACCAGTGTGATGTTCACAACCAACACTGACAGTTTCCCTCAACTCCTTTTCTAGCTTCTGTGCGACATTAACTGACCTCAGAGTCTCAGGCCGACCTGTAAAAAACGGATGCTTTGTCAGCGTCTCTCAGAGTTGGAGACCGGTGCAAAAATCCCCCTTTAGCATCTCCATGGAACACATTGTGGCGCTGTAAGGTGACGAGTGACAAAGGTAGCAAGTATTGCCAAAGTAGTACGCCTAAAGAGGTCGGTTGGGCCAAACAACACAGGACTTTCATCCAGGAGACCGGGGTTCATGTCCCGTTCTTGTCCTGCGTGTCACTGAAACTTAAATTTTGTAACCCCACCCTCAACCTTTCCTAAACTTAACTGTCCCGTTCTTGTGCCACATGTCAGTTAAAGAAGTGATGCCCTGACTCAGGATCCTCTAAATATGCCACCTAAGGAGACTTTTTGCATCAATTACCTTTTTTGAGGCAATGCGAGTGAGAATGCAGTTTCATCTACATGAAGGTGTTGAGGTTCCACTGTCTCAGGATGAAAAGTTTGCAGGATGAGTCCAGTGTGACAAAGCAGTCTTCAAAGTCTTAGCTGTCCTTTTTTATGTGTCCAGCCTCTGGACTGAGGACTCCTCGGGCCCTATCTAGCAGCCGGCGAAGTGCAGTGCCCAACGCAAGAGTATTTGCTAGTTTAAGACCGACGCAGTTGTTAAGTTCCCATCCAGCGTTCATGTCGTTTAAATAGCAAATGCACCTGCGTCCATCTTTGCGCCCGTGGGCGTGCTGGACTTCTGCATTCTTGGCGTATTACTATCTTGAGGCAGCGGGAAGTGATCGCTCCATTGACCAACAAAAAACTGGTCTAAAGTCCATTCATTGTTATTTCAACAGTGCATTTGTAAAATGTGCGTAGCCTCGTGCACAGGGCACGCACACTATGCTTTTCACTCACACACACAGGGACGCGCAGCAGGACAGAATCAGAATCAGAATCAGAAATACTTTATTGATCCCCGAAGGGAAACTCTGTGTTGTAGTTGCAGAAATATTATAAATAGAGTAGAAGGACACACAAATGTAAAAGATTACGGTGCAAATCCCCCATCATAATAACAATGCGCCAAGGTACAAACATGCCTGGCTTTTAAAGGGAATGGGAGATGACCTCTGATTGGTTTATTGCATGTCACGCCCAAAACACACCCATGATTTAATTAAGACACTAAGTACAATGCTTTTGAACCATGCTCCCAGCGCACGGACCCTTTTTGTCTGCCATGCGCTTCATGCCGTGCACTTAGATCGTTAAATTAGGGCCCCACGTGTGTCAAGTGATACAAACTATGGGACTAACTCTGGTAAATTCCAGCTTCTGCTGAGACCAACATTGAAACCAAGTAAGGTAAAGGATCAGTCTTTGCGTTAGACTAGGACTGACAAAAGCAGCTCTATTGACTCTCCTCAGAGAAACAAGACATCAAGAGTGACAGGACTCTGTCTGGAGGACCCTCTTCAGAGCATTAAGTCAAACAACTCCTGATCCTCTCCCTCCAAAATTAAGGTTGGTGGCTCAATCCGCATCGGTGCAAAAGTAAAACCCTGGTTCCTGTCATGTGTTGCTGGGACTCACCATCTACTGGAAGCCTCCATCACCATAGGACTTGAGGAGAAGAAATCATAGCTCCAATGCCACTTGTTCATCCCCCCAAGAAGGGATCGGCAGTGTCACAGAAACCCATGGCCCTCGCTGAACCCGTTCTCCAGACGCTCCACCTACAGTGGTGGAGGCAGCAGGCCGGCATGCTCTCGCTGGTGAAGGCAATCATAGCCATTCGCATTATGGCGCTGTGTCTATTCATTAACGCTTTTTTCCCCTAATGAACTATCATTGAGGATCAGTCTCTTCTCTGCAAACAAGCCATTAACAAACACTAAAGTACATTTGTCAAGCTCTCATCCTCTCGCTTTCACATGATGAATTTAGACATCTGAATGAATATGCATGCTGATGTCATCCTCTGGTTGCTTTTGTATTATTTAAGTGCTGGAAATCAATTCAATTTAATCCTTCAACAACCTCGTATTGGCTCTTGATAAATTAAATACTTGGAGAGGATTTCTACCACTCAACCAATGAATAGAATTAATAGTAAGGATGGGTAGGCCACCTTGATGTCTGGGAGCTGGGTGCTGCTCAGGGTTGCACCTTATGTGAACTCCTTCCTGTTCGTCAGCTGTGGTTACTTTTGTCCCTCAAGATTCATACTATAAGTATGATTTTAAGTTAAAGGAATAAACTGCATTGGATGCAGGTACTTTGATGCATTTTTGTAAAAAAAAAAAAAAAAAAAAAAAAAGCCTTCATGTTTTTATGGTTACACAATCTTATATTAGACATGAGAATTATCTAAAACCCCTGATCAAGAACACTACACAAAAATATGTTCAGCAGGTTCAATTATGTCTACTATTTAAACAATAAATAAAATTATTTATTATTTATTATATTTATTATTTAAACCACAATTTGCAGCAATGTTGTAAACAGAGATTTGGACACAATGTTGATGAAAGAAAGACACTCAACAATTGTATAATAATTAGAGATGTGACGAAATCTTGCGATATTAAAACGTGAGGAGACATTGGCTGACAATATCAGTATACAAGTGCAGAGCGGGCGCCCAGTGAGCTCAGTTGGTAGAGCGGTCGCCCATTTATAAATGTTTGCTCCTCGACGCAGCGGGCCCGGCTTCAACTCTGATCTGCGGCCCTTTGGTGCATGTCATTCCCCCCCTCTCTCCCCTTGCATCTGTCCTGTCAAAAATAAAAAGCAGAAAAATGCCCAAAAAATAATCTTAGAAAAAACAAAAAAAACAAGTGCAGAGCAGCAGACAGCATGTCAGAATTCAGCTTTGACCTCAAAAGTCGCATTGAAGATCCCCCGCTGGTTCTCAGATATTAACTTAGAGTTCACTTTAGCAGAGTTACAGCAGTGGTGCAGTTGGAAAAAAATCTGCCTGTAAAACCCGGAGTTAGGCTGCGTTCACACAGCCCGCGCCATCAGTCTGACAATCTGGCAGAAACTCAGTTACAGTATCTTCGTTCATTTTGAATGAGCTAGTGCATTTAGGCTATGGCACGGGTTGCCGCAGAGGGGAAAAAAAAAAAAAAAAAAAAAAAAACACAGCGGGCCTGCAGCGAAAAGTTGAAACTGACTCAACTTTTGGAAAAACGCAACCCCACGGCACGCTGCAGAGGCCAATTACGTAACCGGAGATCAAAGTTTTTTACACCACTGCCCCTATTGGAGCCACAAGAAAGATTTAACCCTTGTATTGTCTTCACTTTTGGGACCCTCTTATTTGGGGTTTTAAAAACAATTCTGAAAATAAATTTTATTTCATAATCTATTAACAAATATTGTCTTTATCTCAATTTCAAACAATTGAGATAACATATATGTTTAGGGAATGCAATGAGTCTCTACTAGAGCCCAATTAAAAATGGAAGTGTGATTGTTTTTTTGTTATAAGGTTATAATTCATGTTAAAAATCCACTATGGAAAAAAAATCATAAGTGGTCATATCCAGAATAATTTTCTGAATTGAGTCAAAAATACGTATTTATCACAGAAAATAAGGCAAAGCCATTGATTTTCAGGTAGAAAAAAATGTAACATGTACCATTTTTCTTCTTGTAAAAATTTGAAATGGGTCAATTTGACCCGACTACCATACAAGGGTTTAAACAACAAACAAGCACTGAGTTTGCGGACCAGATGAGTGTTAACGACAACAACAGAGAGCTTAGTTTACTATAAGGGGTGATCCGAGTATCCGGCTGAAACGAGTATCCGGTACGGATAAAGCACTTTAGCCGAGTACAAGTATTATACGAGTAATATGAGTCAATATCCGTGCTCGGATTGAATACAACTCCTCAACTGGCCGCGCAGTGTTCTGTGATAATCACAGCGCCCCCCCCCTCCGCCTACAAACCCGCTCGGATCAATCACACACACACACACAGAACATGGAGAAATGCGCTCCCTCTCTCTCTCTCTCTCTCTCTCTCTCTTTCCTCTCGCTAACCAGTAGATTTCTGGTGAACGGGGGGTTGTAGTCCTTACATAGTAACCAGTAGATTTGTGTGAACGTGGTTTCAGAATGCTGCTTGGTTTAAATGTGACTCCCGTGGCGTCTCTGCCATCGGAGATTTTTTTTTTTTACTGTCAGCTGCCCCCCGCCCCTCTCTCTCGTGTCTCTCTCTACTCACACACCACACACACACACACACACACAACACACATATACCTGGTGTGGAAATAAAAAAAAAAAAAAAAAAATCCATGTCATAAAAAAAATAAAAGTTAAAAAAAGAAAGTTATACTGAGTATGAAAACTTGTTCATTACATTTACTTCATAATTGCAACCTCATGTTTGTATCATTGTTGCAAAAACGTTCTGTATATAGTTTGTTGTTACCATGACAACACATTGATCTGAAGCTCAATGCTGTCATGTAAATAGTTTCTAATCAGCAATAAAATAAAATTTTTGATCAAATCATATCAATTGCATGCTTAAATAACATACCGGTTAAAGGCCCGCACATTTCAAGAGAACCCGACCCACTTCCTGGTTAAATCTGACCACTTCCGGTGTAGGCCCCGCCCAGTCTGAGTACGGATCCGGATACAGATAATTCATGTGGTAAACAGATACAGATACAGATCATGCTGTAGTTGGTCATCCCTACTTACTATGTCTCGCTCGTATCTTCTCTTTCTCTCCAAGTATCCATCTATTACTATACATGTGTTGGTCAGTTTGACATTTTGCAGTACACAAACAGAGAAATGTATCTTTATAGATAAAACAGATGTTAATAAAGTTTCTTTTTGGGGACATTATTTGAAATTGGGGAAAAATTAGAAGTTAGAAAAAGAGTAATAAATTGCAACATATCGCAGAATATTGCAATATGTTTAAAATCTCAATAATTCGTGACATGAGTATCGTGGTGTTATCGTATCGTCAGGCCTCTGGTGAATCCCACCCCTCCCAGCCAGCACTTCAGTGTGGATGCTGTGAAGCGTTCTCTCTCTTTTCTTTCTCTCTTCTTTAAAAATGAGTCGGGAAGCAAACAACAAAGACTAACTTTACTTTTTTAATGATAATATACATATAGAGTAATGTTGTCCCCTCTTCTTAAAATGGTCATACATTGATATTAGAGTTGCTACTTCTTTGTTTACTGCTGCAATGAATGACATGTAGAAGAGAAAAGAAGAAGTTTCCATAAGGAGTGTTTGATGGTTATTTAAAAGGGCCCAAAGGTCTCAACTACTGGCAGAAGGCACGGACATGCTCATATTCCTGAAGAACGTGACTGGGTCAGTCTCTGTTTGCACTTTGATTATTGAGAGTACTACTTTTTATTATGGTTTGCACTTAAAGGAATTGGTACAGGAGAGAAGCCAGTCATTTCAGTTTGTGGCAAAACCTTTCACAGTGCTCGTTTTTCATTTTGGGACTTTAGATTGAATAAAAGACCTTTTTTTTGTTCATAATTTCTTAATTAAAGTTTTCTTTGAAATAGTTTCAAAATCTCGTCTTGTGAACCTAATCTTGTGTATTGTCTCGTCTCGTGATCTGAGTGTCCGCTCACACCCCTATTAGTAATGTATTTTAAAGCTACTGATCTCGCATGTCAACAGATGCAAGATGGCGCTGTGTCGTGCGGCTGCCTGTTGCAGCAGCTCCTGATTGTATGCGTGCTTTGTGTGTTTTTAGTCACTTTATTTTTATTTATTTTTATTCTTTTAAGTGTTGTAAATCTGTGTTAACGATGGGGCCTGTACATTTTGGAACTTTTCTTTTAGTTTTATCCTTACTCTGGTCGTGTTTTGTAACTTCATGTTACGCTCAAGGCAGCGGGACTATTGTTTACACACGTGATCAGCTGATTGCGCTGTGTGGACCTGTGCTGCTGCCGGGGGCAAAACATGAAATCCTGACAGAGCTACGAAAGAGACGCCGGGGTTGTAGAGGAGGAATAAAACGGAGGCCTCAGCTCCTCCTGTAGGGTATTTTTACACTCCCTCAGTTTATCCCGCAGTCGGTGCTGTACTTCCCTAAGCTCCTGTCTGTCCCATGACTGAAAGCTGTCTTCTTCTCCTTCAGAAGGAGACTTCAGCGTCACTGGTGATCCACAGCTTGTAGTTGGGAAAGAGCGTATAGTCCGGGAGGGCATGGTGGTGTTCTCACAGAACTTAATGTATTCTGTGATCAGGCAACCAGTTTGTTGATGTCCTCCCGGTGGCTTCAGAGCACGCTTCAGTCTGTACACTCCAAGCGCGTCCTGCAGTACTCCTCAGGCTCACTGCCGTCCACCTCCTCACTGTCCTTTTTGGACAGGCTGCCCGCAGGAACAGGAAAATACAAGGGAGACAGCAAGACAAGATGTGATCTGATTTGCCAAGAGTGGGAAGGGCCGCGGACAGTATGCATCCTTAAAATTTGCACAGGGGTGCCAAAGGTTTATTGTCTATTGTGGGGCAGTTAATATTGTGTTAAAGTCGGGATGGATTTATCCAGCGAAAGCTGATGAAAATCCCAGAGATAGGAATGAAGGCGTGGGCTACGGCTGGAGTCGTGAGACCGTGGTGTTGAATGACGTCAGCAGCTGCCGCGCAGCAGCAGACGTTGGAATGTAGACAGCGTTCATTATGGCGGACGTAAACCCAATCGGGAGATAGTACGGACGGAACCCACAGCCAGCAGTTCAATGTCGGGCTACAGAAACGTTCCTTACATTCACAGTCCGGTTGCACCTTTCATTCACATACAGTGCAACCCCCCTCCATTCTTCTTACCGCTTTGTAACGTTCCTGTCCCCCGAACGGTCAAAAAAGCCGGGTACCGCCACCCATAGTCGGGATTTGCGAGTGCAGCCATGTTTGGCAAAACACAGTATGCTGCACTGCGGAACTCCCTCTGGGTTTCTGATGAGCGCTGCTAGTTCGTCCGTCTTATTCCCCAGAGACCGTACATTCCCATAATGATCGCTGGGACGGCAGGTTGTGTTTTCTTCTTTTTTCT
>NC_045752.1:21191801-21191947 GCF_008692095.1 Etheostoma spectabile
GCGGAGGCAGCTGCTGACGTCATTCACACCACGGTCTCACGACTCCAGACGCAGTAGCCCAACGCCTTCATTACTATCTCTGGGGATTTTAATCAAGCTTCTCTGGATAAATCCATCCCGGACTTTAAACAATATATTAACTGCCC
>NC_045752.1:21191957-21205145 GCF_008692095.1 Etheostoma spectabile
AATAAAACTTTGGACCTCCTGTATGCAAATGTTAAGGATGCATACTGTGCCGCTGCCCTTCCCACTCTTGGCAAATCAGATCACAATCTTGTCTTGCTGTCTCCCTTGTATGTTCCTTGTGTCCTGCGGCAGCCTGTCCACAAAAGGACAGTGAGGAGGTGGACTCAGGAGGCTGAGGAGGTACTGCAGGACTGCTTGGAGCCAGGCAACCAGTTTGTTGATGTCCTCCCGGTGGTTCAGAGCACGCTTCAGTCTGTACACTCCAAGCCGTCCTGCAGTACTCCTCAGGCTCACTGACGTCCACCTCCTCACTGTCCTTTTTGGACAGGCTGCCCGCAGGAACAGGAAAATACAAGGGAGACAGCAAGACAAGATGTGATCTGATTTGCCAAGAGTGGGAAGGGCCTGCGGACAGTATGCATCCTTAAAATTTGCACAGGGGTGCCAAAGCGTTTATTGTCTCTTGTGGGGCAGTTAATATTGTGTTAAAGTCGGGATGGATTTATCCAGCGAAAGCTGATGAAAATCCCAGAGATAGGAATGAAGGCGTGGGCTACGGCTGGAGTCGTGAGACCGTGGTGTTGAATGACGTCAGCAGCTGCCCGCAGCAGCAGACGTTGGAATGTAGACAGCGTCATTATGGCGGACGTAAACCCAATCGGGAGATAGTACGGACGGAAACCCACAGCCAGCAGTTCAATGTCGGGCTACAGAAACGTTCCTTCACATTCACAGTCACGGGTTGCACCTCCTTCATCCACATACAGTGCAACCCCCCTCCATTCTTCTTACCGCTTCTGTAACGTTTCTGTCCGCCCGAACGGTCAAAAAAGCCGGGTACCGCCACCCATAGTCGGGATTTGCGAGTGCAGCATGTTTGGCAAAACACAGTATGCGGCACTGCGGAACTCCCTCTGGGTTTCTGATGAGCGCTGCTAGTTCGTCCGTCTTATTCCCCAGAGACCGTACATTCCCATAATGATCGCTGGGACGGCAGGTTGTGTTTTCTTCTTTTTTCTTCCGTTTTAGTCTTCTACAACCCGGCGGCTCTTTCGTAGCTCGTCAGGACTTTCAGTTTGCCCCCGGCAGCAGACAGGTCCACAGGCAATCAGCTGATCACGGTGTAAACAATAGTCCGCTGCCTTGAGCGTAACATGAAGTTACAAACACAGACCAGAGTAAGGATAAAACTAAAAGAAAGTTCCAAAAGTACAGGCCAGTCGTAACACAGATTTACAACACTTAAAGAATAAAATTAATAAAAATAAAGTGACTAAAACACACAAAAGCATACAATCAGTGAGCTGCTGAACAGGCAGACGCACGACACAGCGCCATCTTGCATCTGTTAACATGCGGATCAGGAGCTTTAAAATACATTACTAATAGGGGTTGTGAGCGGACACTCAGATCACGAAGACGAGCAAACAAAGATTAGGTCACAAGACGAGATTTGAAACTATTTCAAAGAAAACTTTAATTAAGAAATTATGAACAAAAAAAAAGGGCTTTATTCAATCTAAGTCCAAAATGAAAACGAGCACTGTGAAAGGTTTTGCCACAAATGAAATGACTGGTTCTCCCTGTACCAATTCCTTAAGTGCAAACCATAATAAAAAGTAGTACTCTCAAAAACAAGTGCAAACAGAGACTGACCCAGTCAGTTCTTCAGGAATAGAGCATGTCCGGGCCTCGGCAGTCCGTGTGAGACCTTTGGGCCTTTTAAAAACCATCAAACACTTCCTATGGAAACTTCTTCTTTTCTATTCTACATGATCATTCATTGCAGCAGTAAACAAAGAAGTAGCAACTCTAATATCAATGTATGACCATTTAAGAAGAGGGGACAACATTACTCTATAGTATATTTCAGTAAAAAAGTAAAGTTAGTCTTTGTTGTTTGCTTCCCCTCATTTTTAAAGAAGAGGAGAAAAGAAAGAGAGAGAGAACGCTTCACAGCATCCACACTGAATGCTGGCTGGGAGGGGGGGGATCACCAGAGGCCTGACGATACGATAACACCACGATACTCATGTACGAATTATTGAGTTTTAAAATATGCAATATTCTGCGATTGTTGCAATTATTACCTTTTTTAAACTTCTAATTTTCCCCAATGTCAAATAATGTTCCAAAAGAAACTTTCAAAATCTGTTTTTATCTAAAGATACATTTTCTCGGTTTGTGTACGCAAAATGGGATGTCAAGCTGACAACTGACCAACACATGTATAGTAATAGATGTACTTGGAGAGAAAGAGAAGATACGAGCGAGACATAGTAAGTAGGATGAGCGAGCACGTATCGTATCTGATCTGTATCTGTTTACCACATGAATTATCTGTATCGGATCCGTACTCGGGACGGCGGGGCTAAACCGGAAGTGGTCAGATTAACCCGGAAGTGGGTTGGGTGCCTTGAAATGTGCGGGGCTTAACCGGTATGTTATTTAAGCCTGCAATTGATATGAGTTGATCAAAAATTTTATATTATTGCTGATACGAAAACTATTTACATGACAGCATGAGCTTCCGATCAATGGTGTTGTGCTGGTAACAAAACAAAACTATATACAGAACGTTTTGGCAACAATGAATACAACACATGAGTTGCAATTATGAAGTAAAATGTAATGAACAAGAATTTTATACTCAGTAGAAACTTCTTTTTTTAACTTTTTTTTTTATGCAAGTGATTTTTTTTTTTTTTTTTATTCCACACCAGGTATATGTGTGTTGTGTGTGTGTGTGTGTGTGTGGTTAGAGAGAGACACAGAGAGAGAGGGGGCGGGGGGCAGCTGAGCGTAAAAAAAAAAAAATCTCCGATGGACAGAGGACGCAACGGGAGTCACATTTAAACCAAGCAGCCACGTCTGAAACCCAGTTCACCAGAAATCTACTGGTTACTATGGAGGACTACAAACCCCACGTTCACCAGAAATTTACTGGTACAAACCCACGTTCACCAGAAATTAATGGTACTAGTAAGGTAAACCCAGTCACAGAAATCTACTGGTTAGGAGAGGGAGAGAGAGAGAGAGAGGAGGGAGAGAGAGAGAGGAGGGGCGCATGCTCCATGTTCTGTGTGTGTGTGTTGATTGATCCGAGTGTGTTTGTAGGCGGTGGGGGGGGGTGCTGTTAGGCCAGTTTGAGGAGTGTGATCAATCCGAGCACGGATAGGACCATATTATCGATAATACTTGTACTCGGCAAAAGTGCTTTTACCGTACCGGTAATCGTTTCAGCCGGATACTCGGATCACCCCTTATAGTAAACTAAGCTCTCGTTGTTGTCGTTAACCACTCATCTGGTCCGAAACTCAGTGCTTGTTGTTTGTTTAAACCCTTGTATGGTAGTCGGGTAAAATTGACCCATTTCCTTTTACAAGAAGAAAAATGGTACAGTTCATTTTTTTTACCATGAAAATCAATGGCTTGCCCTTATTTTCTGTGATGAAATACGTATTTTGACTAATTCAGAAAATTATATTGGAATGTACCACTTATGATTTTTTTTCATAGTGGTTTTTAACATGATTATACCCTTATACAAAAAAACAATCACACTTCCATTTTAATGGGCTCTAGTAGAGACTCATTGCATTCCTAAACTATATGTTATCTCAATTGTTGAAATTGAGATAAAGACAATAGTGTAATGATATGAATAAAATTTATTCAGAATGTTTTTAAAACCACAAATAAGAGGGTCCCAAAAGTGAAGACAATACAAGGGTTAAATCGTCTTGTGGCTCCATAGGGACGGGAGTGGTGTAAAACTTTGATCTCGGTTACGTAATTGGCCTCGCAGGTGCCGTGGGGTTGCGTTTTTCCAAAAGTTGAGTCAGTGTCAACTTTTCGCTGCGGCCCCGATGTGTGTTTTTTTTTTTTTTGTTTTTTTTTTCCCCTCTGCGGCAAGACCCGGCCCTAGCCTAAATGCACTAGCCTCATTCAAAATGAAACTAAGTCTGTACTGAGTTTCTCTCAGATTGTCAGGAACGAGTGGCGCGGGCTGTGTGAAGCAGCCTAACTACGGTTTTACAGGCAGATTTTGTTTCCAACTGCACCACTGCGGTAACTCTGCTAAAGTGAAACTTAAGTTAATATCTGAGAACCAGCGGGGGTCTTCAATGCGACTTTTGAGGTCAAAGAGGAAATTGACAGTATGCTCTGCTGCTCTGCACGTGTTTTTTTAGTTTTTCTAAGATTATTTTTTGGGCATTTTTCCTGCTTTTTATTTTTGACAGGACAGATGCAAGGGGAGAGCGGGGGGGAACTGCGCACCAAAGGGCCTCAGATTCAGAGTTGAAGCCGGGCACGCGTGCGTCGAGGAGCAACATTATAAATGGTCGACACGCTCTACAATGAGCTCACTGGCGCCCGCTTCTCGGCACTTGTATATTGATATTGTCAGCCAATTTGCCGCGCTCAGTTTTAATATTGCAAGATTTCGCACATCTCTAATTATTATAACAATTGTTGAGTGTCTTTCTTCATCAACATTGTGTCAATCTTCGTTTAACAACATTGCTGCAAATTGTGGTTTAAATAATAAACTAATAATAAATAAATAAATTTTATTTTATTGTTTAAAGTAGTAGACTAAGTGAAACTGCTAAAATAATTTTTGTGTAGTGTTCTGTGATCGAGGGGTTTTAGATATTCTCATGTATATAAGATTGTGTAACCATAAAAACATGAGCTTTTTTTTTTTTTTTTTTTTTTTTTTACAAAAGCATCAAAGTACCTGCATCCAATGCCGTTATTCTTTTAACTTAAAATCTACTTATAGGATGAATCTTGAGGGAGACAAAATTAACCACAGCGACTACAGGAAGGTATCACATAGGTGCAACCCTGACCGCACCCCGCCCGACATCAGGTTGCCTCCCTCCTTATATTATCTCTATTCATTGGTTGCAGTGGTAGAAAATCTCTCAAGTATTTAATTTCATAGAGCCATACGAGGTGTGAGGATTACATTGAATGATGTTTCCAGCACTTAAAATAATACAAAAGCAAACCAGAGATGACTCAGCATGCTATTCATGTCAGATGTTACATCATCATTGAAGCGCAGGATGAGACGCTTGACAAATTACTTTAGTGTTTTGTTAATGGCTGTTGCCAGAGAAAGAGAGACTGGATCCTCAATGATAGTTCTTAGGGGAAAAAAGCGTTAATGAATAACACAGCCCATAATGCCGACTGGCTATGTTGCCTTCCCACGACGGCATGCCGGCCTGGCTGCCTCCACCTGTAAGGTGTGAGCGAGTCGGAGACGGGTTCAGCGAGGGCATGGGTTCTTGTGAACTGCCGATCCCCTTTCTTGGGGGATGAACAAGTGGCATTGGAGCTATGGCATTCTACTCCTCAAGTTCCTATGGTGAGTGGGGCTTCCCGTAGTGGTGAGTGACGCAACAACATGACAGGAAACCAGGTTTTACTTTGCAGCCGATGCGGATTGAGACCACCACCCTTAATTTTGGAGGGAGAGGCACGGAGTTTGGTTTTGACTATGCTCTGAAGAGGGTCCATCCAGTACAGAGTCCTGTCACGCTGAGGTCTGTGTTTCTCTGAGAGAGTCATAGAGATGCTTTTGTCAGTCCCTAGTCTCACGCAAAGACTGATCCTTTACCCTAACTCTGGTGCAATGTTGGTCTCAGCAAAGCTGGAATTTTACCAGAGTTCGTCCCATAGTTTTGTATCACTTTGACAAACCGTGGGGCCCTATTTAACGATCTAAGTGAGGCATGAAGCGCATGGCAGCACAAAGGGTCCGTGCCTGGGAGCATGGTTCAAAAGCGATTGTTATTTAGTGTCTTAATTAAATCATGGGTGTGTTTTGGGCTGCACATGCAAAAACCATCAGCAGGTCAGTCTCCCATTCCCTTAAACAGCCAGGCTTTATCTTGGTCCTTGGCGCATATGTCATTTATGATGGGGAATGTTGCACAGTAACTTTTAACATATTTGTGGTTCCTTTCGACTCTTTTATAATATTTCTGCACTACAACACAGAGTTTCCCTTCGGGGATCATAAAGTTTTATGATTCTCGTTCTGATATTCTGTCCCTGATAGCGCGTTCCTGTGTGGTGAGTGGAAAAGATAGTGGCTGCCGTGCACGAGCCTAGCACATTTTACAAATGCAAAGCTTGTTGAAAATCACAGAATGGATTTAGGACCAGTTTTTGTGTCATGGAGCGACACTTCCTCGCCTAAGATAGTAACTACCCAAGAATGCAGAAAGGTCCAAGCCACGGGCGCAAAGATGGAAGCAGGTGCATTTATTTACACTATAAGCTGGCTGGAGAACTTAACACTGCGGCGGTCTTAAACTAGCCAAATACCTTGCGTGGCACTGCACTTCGCGCTGCAGATAGGGCCCGAGGAGCATCAGTCCAGAGGTGGACACAATAAAAAGGAAAGCTCAGACTTGAGACGCTTTGTCACACCTTGAACTCATACCTACAAACTTTTCATCACTGAGACAGTGGAACTCAACCTTTCATGTAGATGAAACATGCATTCTCACTCGCATTGACCTAAAAAGGTAATTTGATGCAAAAAGTCTCCTTAGGTGGCATATTTGAGGATCCCTGAGTCGGGCACTCACTCTTAAACTGACATGAGGACAAGACTACAGTTAAGTTAGAAAGGCTTGAGGGTGGGTGTTACAAGATTTTAAGTTTCAGTGAACACGCAGGATCAAGAACTGGGACATGAACCGGTCCTCCCTGGAGAAAAGTCCTGGGTGTTGTTTGGCCCCAACCGACCTGTTAGGCGTACTACTTTTGCATAACTTTGTCACCTTTGCACCCGTCCTTACAAGCGCCACAATGTGTTCCATGGAGAGCTAAAGGGGGATTTTGCAACCGGTCTCCAACTCTGAGAGACGCTGCCAAAAGCTCCGTTTTTTTACAGGTCGGCTGAGACTTGCGAGGTCTAATGTCGCACAGAAGCTAGAAAAGGAGTTTGAGGAAACTGTGTGTTGGTGTGAAAATCCCTGGTTCTCCTTTTTTACGACAGGAGGCCTGTCTCTATCATTACCAAGGTTCACCAAGAACCCTACAATGTTAGGTGGAATGAGCACAGGGTGCTGCAGATCATCTCTCCGAGTTTGTATGTGAGCCTGTGGTGGCTACAGAAAGTTGGGCAAACACAAGTCCACTGGAGGCTCCAGCTGCCTCGACCGTCAAAGCAGGAGGCTTTTTGCATGTTGTTATGTTGTTCTCGCCCAGGTCACATGGCCTCTGCCTGACCTAGGAGTCGCCCTTGACACTGGTTACACAGGGGACAGAGGCCCTGGAGGGAGGCCACTGGTGGTGGTATGGCACTGCTGCAAGTGGTGGCGCGAGAGCAGAGTCAATCGGGGCTTAAAGGACGACTGATGGAGTGAGATGTAGAAAGAGACTAGAGCTGCGGAGAGAAGGGGAGGCTCAGGAAGAGAAGGGATGCAAAGAAAACTTAGGAGGCTTTAGACACATATACCTTAGACCATTGAGCGGTGAAGACTTTGATCAGTGGGCTCTTGGTCCATGGCAGCCAGGCAGCATCGGGTAATGGGGCAGGAACGTGCTGAAGCTGATGCCTGAAACCTCAAACTCTGTGGACAGGACGGAGTAGAAGAGACAAGGGGAGCGTGTGTGGCTGTATGTTCGGGATAAAATAAAAAAAAAGGCCAAGCTGTATACGTTGTAAAACAGGCTGTGAGAACCGTGGTAACCAGTGTTGGGGAAGATACTTTTAAAAAGTAGTTGTTTGCTCCTTACTTCTTCAAAAAAGGTAATCTGTTATTTACTTAGTAAACGCCTATGGACCCCCTTAAATGATAATCATGATATATCATAAAAATTTAGTCAAAATGTAAGTGACTGTACAAGTAAAGCTATAAAAATAGATAAGTAAAACATACATGTAGGCAAGTAGAGGAAAATAATAAACTACTTAATAACAATACTTACCGTTTATTGAAAGTACGACATTGTGATCGTGTGTTTACAGCCCTGAATAAGAATCTGTTGTGTAGTTAGCGGTTCTGAAGGAAATGGTCAATATAAGTGGATTAAAACTACTCTTACATTATTTACAGTTCCTTTAGTTCAGATTTACGCGGATACTGTGAAAAGGCTACACACTTATTTTTTTAACAGAAATTAGTTTGAGCTGCGGACCATGCAAAGGAAGGTTTTATTTGAATAGCCCTAACAAAATGTCTGTTTTGTACTCTGCTATGTACCGTCACCTGTTGGGAACAGTGATGTCATCCGTACCTGTCTGGTTCTGGCTCTGTTAGATGCAGCGTTTATAACGAAAAATATATCACTCGCAAATGTATCTGTCCTGACGGCACCTCACCAATCGAATACGCAACAGGAAAAAAACACTCAGTTTTTTTCTGGATAAGGTTTGAGGGTTGGTTGAATCTTAAATACAAAAACACCCTAACATGTTGCGTTAAAATGCGTTGTAACTCACGTGCTGGGATGTAACAAGTAAAAATATTACTGAAGTTTAAATTAATAATGCGTTATATTACTGCGGTACAGACAAAGGAAATAAATTACTGGTGATGCGTAACGCATATAACTCCGCACACTGTCCATCTGTGAAGGTCGAGATTTGTGTGGCATGCATACATGACCTTTGTGTCACGGTAGCTATACACTCTCGAGCGTTCGTCCCAAAAACCCCCAAAGTTTTCAAAAGTCAGCGTTGGCCGGCTCTTGTGATTGCTTGCTGCACCCCCCTCTGCTCCCTTAACCTGTGAAGCCTGTTGAGCGCACCGCGGAGTAGGCTGAGTGGCGCAGATCCTGTCAAATCTGTCCACTGGGAAGAGTATGTTGCACATAATGAAAAAGCAGCTACGTTTCATTACCAATTTTCAGTAGTGGCGTGTACTCTCTTTTTATACCTGAAAAAGTATTCACTTAACGTAACTTACTAAAGTAACGTACACAACAGATTTATATGGGTTTTAAAACTTATTAATAAACAAAGGTCAAATCACAGAAAAAACACTAACAGGTCAAAAAATTCATTCAGATTTAGCAATTGGATGATGATCCACCTGAATTTAATAAAAGTGTTCTGTATCAGCGATATGGTCTTTGTTTACTTTGATGGATATATATCAAATATTGCCATCACTTCTTCTGGTCAAAAACTATCATTTTGCGAGAAGCTTATTTGTCCAAAAATGTTCCTCTGAGTGAGCTTTTCATGTCTTCATCATATATTGATGTTTTATTTCTTTACTCTGTTATAATGTAACAAAAGTGGATATTGACCTTTAATGGATATCTGTACTGTGACCTTCCAGCACAGATGTTCCCCACCCCATCCTCTATGATGCAGGCTCAAATGCTGTGGTTTACCAGCTGCATGGCTCGTTATCTTTCCATAGAAACGGATGCCTTTAACCTGAATACAAAGCACATGCATGGCCTGGGTGTGTGTGTTGTGTGTGTTGTGTGTTGTGTTGGTGGTGGAGGTGTGTGAGAGAGGGAGTTGGGGGTAAATAACGTATGTGTAAGGGAGGACAGAATCAGCGTACACCCTGCTATCGAACAACCCACAGGGCCTTGTCTTCCTGCAGTCGACGCACGCAAATAATAAAGATTTCGAAATATTCTGTTTCTGAGATTGGTATCTCGGAAGGAACCGCAAAAGGAGAGACAGAGCGGAGGAAGCTTTCGGATATATATAGATTTAATATATATAAACAAAAAGCAATTTTGTAATAAACAGATGATCCAGAAGAAATCCACGATGTCTTTTTGACCATATTCAATGGATCTCTCCAGTGTGGTGTCATCCACTAGCTATCTTGAGCGTTTGCCTTTGAATGGGAGGACGGTATTTGAGGCTACTATTAATGCGACGAGAAAATGGGAAAGTGAGAATATGGAAATGAGCCTAACCATATAAAAATTTAAAGAAAGAGAATATGAAAGTGGTAAAATGAAAGTATGAGGCGCCATTTACACTGGGCATTGTAAGTGTTTATTGGATACTTTCTTGGGATAATGAACATCTGACTAAGCCAAGGCTGCCGCAAGGCCGCGCGACGGGGCGTAGGCCAAGGGGGCCTATGGACTCCGAGGGGCCTATCAATGTCCAAATAAATACCATGGTTTGGTAAATTTGTGAATTGCTCCCCGGTCACTTAGTCATGTTTGGTGTTGATTGATCAAATTTTCACATGACGCTACTTCACATACAAAGCATCATTAACAAAAATGAAAGCAAAAGTTTTAATGGTAAAGCACATTCAAGCAAACAGGATTTTTCAAAATTGCCAGCGCAAAGAGGATGAAGAGGGCGAGGACTGGCAGAGCAGAGAGCACACCAGAGATGGCCTTTTATCAGAGGTCGACATTCCACACCTGGATGGGGCTTTTTTCAACGGCTGCCTAACCTCTACTCATCGCCGTTGTACCGTTGCTGACAGTGCCCATATTTGAGAAAAAAAGACCTTTTTTGGGATGAGTTGTTGTTAGTGTTTCTGGTGCTTCCACATGAGCAAACTTGGGAAAAAAAAGCCATGGTCATTTTAAGTGAGAAGATAATGTTTCTGAAGTCACACTTGCTTCCGTCTCCGGGGGAGCTGTTCCAAATCGATGGGGGCTTCTAATTCCCACAAGCCGAGACAAGGAGGTTAACTGTAGCAGGCTAAGCGATAGCACCTAGATCGTTCTCCATGGCAAAAAACACTGTACAACACACACTAAGTTGACCATACTTTCCAAAAGAAAATACTTCTGCCCTGTTATGCAGTATTCCACAAGTGCCCCTCGTTAGAAGAAGTATCCAGCTAATTTGCCTGGACTGACTAAAGCTGTAGAAAGAGTGATATAGGATGGGATCTGACCTAGCTCTGTTCAGTGCGATCCCAGTAGATAGTTTAGAAGTGGAGCGTCTAACTGTAGCTAAAACAGAGACCAAAAACACACAGGTGTGAAAACAGGGATCTGCAGCCAATGTGCAAGTACAACAAAAAAAGTTTGGAAAATTATAACATGTAAAACCTTTCTGTAAAACCTCAAAATACAAGTATGAACCGAAAATGAGTTAATATGGGCCACTTGCAGCTAGCAGTGAGATGTGAGTTTGGTGACCTTTTTTAAACTGCTGGGTGACGGATTGTTACAATATGGTGAATTGAATCACAAAGCGAGCAGGACCACCTATAAAATGGTCTGGCTGAAACAAGCCATTCAAGTCAGGGAGTTCTGTGTGCATTTTACCTGGGTTAAAGTGTGAGATATGATAAATCTGAACGAATATGAAGACAGGGAGAAAACAGATGAAAGACTGAGGACGTTGTCCGAAAACACTCCCTCTTACTTATAGCAATGAATCACATTAACTTGTCTGCCATTTCATTGAGTGGCCGCATTTGAGTGTGTACATGCTTTCTGAAAAACAATCCCAAAAACGAATTTCATTGACTCATAAAATGATATTGTGCAACATGGCACCTTTGTGACGGAAAATTTAAGTTTAGTAGTGCCACAATTGAGTGCTATTGAGTGAACTATTGAATGGCAACCGTAGGGAAGGAAATGAAAAAACAACATGGAATTAAAAGTTTAGAACATGAAATGAAATGGACGTGTACTGACAAAATTTCACACTGAGACATAACCAAAATACAAGGGATAACACTGGGTTATTTTGACAGCAGATATGGAAAAAAAATGGTGGGTCAAAAAAAAGGCAAAGGGAGATCTATCAGTGCCTACTTCAATGAATAAAAAGGAAATTAAAAACTATTTTAAAAACTGGGCAGGATTCCGTTCTGCTTGTAGGTAAACGACATCAAATGATGTAGGAAGTAAAATGAAATGATATTTAACTCAAGTGTTGTATGACCATTTATATAAGCAAAGAAATACCACCATTGCGTTCCATCCGCTATCAATCCATAGCCGGTGCTTGCTCCGTTTCCAGAGTAAACAGCCTTGTTCCCTCCCAAACAGTTATTACCCGCGTCTGCTTGGTGAAAAAACTAACAGCAAGGTGGCAGAGGCAATGGGATTGCACCATATGGGGCCACATATTGCACGCATTATATGTGTGGAGGGTATTCTTTCTTTTTTTTTGGTTTTGTTTTTGAGAAATGCATTGACGTTTCCATGGGCAAACTCTCCACTAAGCTCCCTAAACCATTCTATCCACAGACAAAACGAAAGGAAACTAGATTTGTGTTTGTTTGTGGGTCTATTTTCCAAAAACAGAGGGGCCTGGGTTTGAAGGTAGGCTGCTCAGATTTCGGGAAAAAGTTCCACCAAGGGCTACAGCACGCAACTGACAACGCATCAAGGTTAAGTAAAACACTGAGGTATATAGTAGCTGTTTTACGGGCTGGAAACATCGATCATCCCACTTGCCGACAATTTCAGCGCCTGGAAGAAGCCATGCACGGCTGTAGTGGGTTGATGTGGAGAAAAATAGCAGTTCATAGGTAAGAAGGTTGCATTGATTTCCTCAGAGGCCAGAGGGAGGGAGCGATATAGATAGAGACAGGCAGAGAGAGCCAGGATAGGCAGCCCTGTTCTTGACATCATTTTTAACCGTATCACATGAAGTGGGAGTTTGGGTGGCAATGGAGAAAGAGGGAGTAAAGACCTATGATTTATCCTCATTCCCCTTGTTTTCTAGTGGAAAACATGTGGTAATAGTTATGGCGTCCAAAAATATGGCCATGATCCTAAAAAGATAAATAAACACCAAAAGCGAAAAAGAGACCCATCGGAAAGGGAGCCAGAAAAACTCCCAAACCACAACTTGGATCATTAGAACAAGGTGCATCGCTTTATGCACGGTTGAAACAATGTGGTTTAAACGACGTAATGATCCTAGCTTGTTGTCCTCTCATAGAAACCGTCTATAACATTAAAATTAGCAACAGCAAGATGCCATCCTTATCGATATGTGGGGTTGCCAGGTCAGACGACAATTCAGCAAACAATTGGCATGAGGTTGTGGGGCACATCGTTGCTGCGGGGCCATGAGCGTAGCGTCCGTTGGTTATAAAGGAGGGCCGGCTTGGCCCGCTGTGTACAAGGAGGTGAAATACCATTAAATAGTACGTGCTCAGGACAATGGGTTGGCCCAGATGTACTGAAATGATTGTATTGGTATGATAATTAGCTCTTTGGAACGAACTTAGGACCGTTTATTTG
>NC_045752.1:21205170-21205288 GCF_008692095.1 Etheostoma spectabile
ATCACAGAATACATTAAGTTCTGTGAGAACACCACCATGCCCTCCCGGACTATACGCTGCTTTCCCAACTACAAGCCGTGGATCACCAGTGACCTGAAAGTCCTTCTGAAGGAGAAGA
>NC_045752.1:21206002-21206122 GCF_008692095.1 Etheostoma spectabile
GGGTCCTGAAGACCTGCGCCAGTCAGCTGTCTGGTGTTCTCCAGTACCTCTTCAACCTAAGCCTGAGTCTGCAGAGGGTGCCGCTGCTGTGGAAGACGTCCTGCCTTGTCCCGGTCCCTA